>NW_015175367.1:4604-4940 GCF_001447785.1 Gekko japonicus
TTGCCAATCTCCAGGTGAGGGCTGGAGATCACTCAAAATTACAACTGTTCTTTAGGTAGCAGAGATCAGTTCCTCTGGAGAAAATGGTGGACTCAGTGTCATTATACCCTGCTGAGGTCACCACAGCAAATTGACACTGAGTGTCCAAGGCCGGGGCACCCGCCCAGAGCCTCTTTCTAGAGGCCGTTGTATTTATTTCCACAATGAGCCTTTTTCCTAGTATTTAGATAAAGCACAAGCATTAATTGGTTGGCTGAAAATAGCCAATGAAGGGGTGGCACAAGCAAGGAAACACTTTAAAAAGCCATGCCTCTTTTTGACTGACTTTTCCCACTT
>NW_015175367.1:5423-9006 GCF_001447785.1 Gekko japonicus
ACAGGGCCCTGATCTCCTCTGGGAGCTCGTTCCACCAGGTAGGGGCTGCCACTGAGAAGGATCTGGCCCTGGTCGCAGCAAGCTTTACCTCCCAGGGGCCTGGGATCACCAGGCGGTGTTGTGTCCTTGTCCAAAGTGCTCTTGGGGGTATATGTGGGGAAAGGCGGTCCCTCAGGTAGGTCAGACCCTGGCCATATAGGGCTTTAAAGGTAAGAACCAGCACTTTGAAGCGGATCCGGTATGCTATTGGCAGCCAGTGCAGCGCTTTCAGCCCAGGCTGGATGTGCTCCCACTTGGGGAGACCCATCAATAGCCTGGCTACTGCATTCTGCACTAGCTGCAGCTTTCAGATCTGCGACAAAGGCAGCTCCATGTAGAGAGCGTTACAGTAGTCCAGCCTTGAGGTGACCATCACATGGATCACTGTAGCCAGGTCATCATGATCGAGGAAGGGAACCAACTGCCGAGCCTGCCTAAGATGGTAAAATGCAGATCTGTCAGTGCCAGACCTGGGCTTCCATAGTTAAGGAGGGATCAAGGAGCACTCCCAAACTCCTCACCTCCGGCGCTGGCACCAACAGCGCCCCATCGAAGGTCGGGAGAGGGATCCCCACCCTCAAACCACATCGACTCAGGCACAGGACCTCCATCTTCGCTGGGTTTAGTTTCAGCCGGCTCAGCCTGAGCCACCCAGCCACCCGATTCAGATCTTCTGGGTCAGAGCCCGACCGGCCACCCAACATCAGATAGAGCTGGGTGTCATCTGCATATTGATGACAACCCAGCCCATGACTCCTGGCAATCTGGGCGAGGGGGCACATGTAGATATTGAACAACATCGGGGAAAGCACTGCCCCCTGAGGCACACCACACTCAAGTAGGTGCCTCCGGGACTGCTGTTCCCCTATCACCACCCTCTGTCCCCAACCTTGGAGAAAAGAGGCAAGCCATTGAAGAGCAAGCCCCTGAATCCTCACATTGGTGAGACGGTGGGTCAGCAACTGGTGGTCGACCGTGTCAAATGCGGCCGACAGATCTAACAACAGTGCCGCCACACCGCCTTGATCCAGATGCCTCCGGAGATTGTCAATATGGGCAACCAGTGCTGTCTCCGTCCCATATCTCGGGCGAAATCCGGACTGGAGTGGATCAAGGAAAGAAGCATCATCCAGAAAGCTCTGAAGCTGTGTCGCCACCGCCCTCTCAATCAATTTGCCCAAATAGGGCAGATTAGACACCGGCCGATAGTTGGCCTGTTCAGTCGGGGAACCGTCCCTCCAAGAGGGACTTGTTGATAATCTCCCTTATGGCACCTCGAAACCCCTCGTGGCCCGCTTTAATGAGCCAGGAAGGGCATGGATCCAGGTGGCATGTGGTTGGGCGCACAGATATGAACAATCTGTCAACTTCCTCCAGACTGAGCGGGTCAAAAAGTTCTATTCCCCGCAGAGACGTGCAAGGGGCCTCAAGTTCACTCACTGTTTCAAGTGTGGCAGGGAGGTCACGACAGAGCGCCAAGACTTTGTCTGCGAAATAGCTCGCAAAAGCTTCACAGCTGATATCCAATTCCCTACTATTTTGTCTGCCTTGTGGCAGAGCTGTTAAAGACCGAATTGTTCTAAACAATTGGGCTGGGCATGAGGTCGTAGACGTGACCGTGGCTGCATAGAATTCTCTCTTAGCAGCCTTGACTGCCACCTCATAGGATCTCATAAACGTCCTATAGGATGTTCTTGATGCTTCATCGTGGGCACGCTGCCACCGTCTCTCTAGCCATCGTAGCTCTTGCTTCATCAGCCACAACCCCTGGGTATACCAGGGAGCAAGCCTAGAGGGCGCGCGCAGAGGGCGCCAGGGAACAATCTCATCAATGGCTGTGGAGAGTCGGCTATGCCAGTCCTCCACAAGCTCATCTAATGAGCCACCAGGGGGCATCGGATCCTGCAGAGCCATTTGAAGCCATATGGGGTCCATTTGGCTCCGTGGGCGAGCTAAAATCTGCTCACCGCCTAAACAGGATCGGGGTGGAACATTCAGACGAGCTTTCAGGGCATAGTGGTCCGACCATGGTACTGCCTTTGCAGTAATCCGGTCCACTGTAATCCCCGCAGCGAAGATCAAGTCGAGCGTGTGCCCGGCCTGGTGCGTGGGGGTCGATATGAATTGGGAGAGTCCCAGTGCGGCCATGAACAATACCAGGTCCACAGCCCAGCTGGAGGCCGTATCAATGGTGTGGACGTTGAAGTCACCCAAGACTATAAGCCTAGGGTGCTCCAACGCCCAGCCTGATACAGCCTCCAGCAGGGAAGTCAGGCCACTGGCCGGTGCGTTAGGTGGTCGGTACACCAGCCAGATAGCCAAACTCTCCTCGGTCCCCAGCTCCAAGCCGACACACTCCATGCCCGCGATCTCCATCGCGGGGAGCGCCCTGAAGGAGTAAGCCTCCCAAATTAACATCGCCATTCCTCTCCCTCGCCCCTTAGTCCGCAATTGGTGTTGGACCGAAAACCCAGATGGGGCAAATTGGGAGATATTGTGAGACTAGCCATTCAGCATTTAGGGCCAAGCAGGACTTTTTTTTTTAGGTTCTCCTGTTTGGCTTTGGAGGTACCTTTTTTTCTCCTGCTTCATGATGTAAGGGGAGGGAGGGTCTTTGGATTATAAAGTACTGGTCTTTGACTGTTTAGGCCTTAACTAATTTGGCAGAGATAGGGCAGATTGCTCATCATAGGTAGGGATGACTGGCAAGCACTCTGAGGCAGTGGGTGTTCTGGAGAGCATGTGCAGAACAGCCCATCACTGACCTTGTGGAGGGATGGAATTGGAAAGGAAAGCCCTTAATGCTTACCAAACCCAGTAGTGGCCTTGCATCACATTAGGGGCTTGGCACCCCTTGGCACATTATGTGTAGGTGAGGATAAACAAAGCTCGTGGAAGCTGCTGGCTGTGTTTGGAGCCAGGGCAGATCTGCCAAAGGTAAGACAGCCATTGGTCAGGCTGCCTAGCACAGCCTCCTCCATTTAAATATTTAGCATAATTAAATATTATGTAGATTGGCTGTTTTAAATAAACTAGTTAAACCCACATTGTTGTCTGTGTCTTTATTTGGGGGTGCTAGGGCAAATGAGTATCCCATTGGTATTTTATAAAACAAAAAAGAACTGTTACCTTTCTCTGGCACCAGGCATCTCTTCTGATGTATTATAGTTTTCTCAAGGGATAAGGTAATGCCATAACAGAGGGCAAGGTCTCTTAGCTAGCTGTAACTCAGACTACTTATGGGCTTAGGTGTGCGAGCTAAAATAATCCATGGAAAAAATAACATATTCAAAAATATAACTAAATGAAAAAGAGCACAGGACACTTTTAAAAATTAGGCTTTGATATAATTATAGATTATAGATAATGAGACAGGCACAAAGGGAATAGCACATAATTTGAGATTCAGCTATACATAATTTCTGGCTACAACAACATTGAGGAATATGTGAGGAATATGGTCACTGACCTCAAAAAATATATTATAGCACTGGGAAAGGTGCAGGAAAGGGCAACTAAAATGATTAAGGGGGTGGAACTCTTT
>NW_015175367.1:9016-11453 GCF_001447785.1 Gekko japonicus
GAAGAAAGGTTAAAGAGGTTAGGGCTCTTTGCTTGGAGAAACGGTGACAGAGGGGTGACAAGATAGCAGTTTACAGCACTATGTAGAAAAAGTAGTACTTTTCTCACTTTCTCACAGTACAAGAACTCATGTGCACTCAATGAAATTAATGAGCAGTAGGATTAGAACAAATAGAAGGAAGTACTTCTTCACCCAAAGAGTATTAAACATGTGGAATTTACTGCCACAGGAAGTGGTGGTGGCTATAAGCATAGAGCTTCAACATACGGAGCAGAAGTCCAACAGTGGCTATTAGCTGTAAGGTACAGATGGAACACTATGTCTACAGCAGTGATGCTCTGTATTCTTGATTCTGGGGGACCACAGTAGGAGGGCTTCTGGAGTTCTGGCCCCACTGGTGAACCTCCTGATGGCACCTGGTTTTTGGCCACTATGTGACACAGCACGTTAGACTGGATGGGCTACTGGCCTGATCCAACATGGCTTCTTTTATGTTCTCATATGTTCTTATAAAATGTTAATCAAACTGGTGCAAATAACTTATCTGCCTGGTTCTTTCAATTCCATTATAACATAAAAAACAGAATCACTGCTTATTTTATAAAAGAAATAAATAGCAACAATTAATGAACTAACAAGTGTGCCTCATGTAAAACAACATAGCTTTTCAACCTGCTGTTCCTGAGGGAGCGGTGGCGCAGGCGGTAAGACGCTTGCAGTAACAACATCAGCGAACAGCCACTATGGCTGTTCGAGACCCACTGCGGCCGGGGTGAGCTCCCAGCCCTAGTCCCAGCTCCCGCCCACCCAGCGGTTCAAAAGCGTAATCGTAAGTAGATAAATGGGTACCTGCCCCTAGGTGGCAGGGGGCACCCTCCTCCTGTGATGGCGTGCGGCAGGAGTATCGGTGGTGGTGGCAGTAATGGTGGCGGCGGAGCAGTTGGCAACCCGGGGACGTTGGGCGGCAACGAAGGCCAGATGGAGGCGGAGCTGTGGAGGCTTGGCGGCGTGACAACGCAGTGCTGCGGAGCCTGAAGCCAGAGCTGCGGTTGGTGCGCGCCGGCATGCCGGAGGAGTCCATCAGAAGCCCACCGGAGGAAGTCGTCGACCCATCCTAGGGCACCGGGAGCAACATCTGGAGCCCGCCTGAATAACAGAACGCGCCGCTTGGGTGCTGGTAGGCAGTCCCTCCCCCCATAAAGATTGTGGCCCTAGGTAGGAATCAACAAGTATATATGTAAACCGCTCAGAGACCCTTCGGGGTCAAGAGCGGTATATAAATTGAATGTAAATAAATAAATGAATGAATGAATGAATAAAAATAAAGGAACTCTGTCCTGTAGTTTCAGAATCACAGATAATTAATTATTCATGCAGGTCTAATACAGGAAACAAGATTCACTTTTTCCTGTTATATATGTGAATAGTACGTACACTGGTAAAACACCAGTCTGCGTAACTGACCAACAAAAACCATTACATGGACTGTTCATTCTACATACAGTGAGTATGATGAGGGGGAAAGGATACCTCTTTCTCCTTTAGACAGTTTCCATATTCTGAAACACCAAACCAGGAAGCTGTCTTCTGCTGCTATTGCCTTTAAACAATCCAAAAGACTGGTGTTTCTTCGTGTCACCAAAGGCAAACAATGTCAGGGTATACATATTCATCCCCTCACAAGTCCCAGGAATTTGTTTCAGGAGGATACTTTGGTCCACATATATCTGACACAGCAAGGTTTACTGTACTTATAGAGAAGAAAGATGAGGGAGACCATTACTTGTTCAGGTGGTAATTTTATTATCCTAACAAAGAATACAGAGCAGCAAAGAAGAGAAAAGGGTGAGAAGAAAAAGATTTTGGATTTATCCCCCGCCCTTCACTCAGAGTGGCTTACAATCTCCTTCCCTTCCTCTCCATACAACAGATATCCTGTGAGGTAGGTGGGATGGAGAGAGCTCTTTCGAGAACTGCTCTTGAGAGAACAGCTCTAAGAGATCTGTGACTGACCCAAGGTCACACCAGCAGCTGCATGTGAAGGAGTGAGGAATCAAACCCAATTCTCCAGATTAGAGTCTGCCATTCTGAACCACTACACCAAACTAGTTCTAACTGAGTAGCTTTTAAGTAGATAGCTCTAACTGGGTAGCTTTTAAATAGGTAAATTTTAAGTAGGTAGCTCTAACTGGATAGCTTTTAAGTCAAGATCAGTTCTTAGCAATATGGAAGTTTCAGGCAGTAAAAATGCAAGTGGCAATTTTAAGAGGTTCAGTGATAAACCATGATAGCAATTTATTTATGGCAGTCAAAAACATCAAATAATAACATTCAGTTGCAAATCATTAGTGTGGCAGTCAAAAACATCAAATAATAACATTCAGTTGCAAATCATTAGTGTGAAATTCAAGTTAACATTTATCCAAAATATATTCCT
>NW_015175367.1:11486-14125 GCF_001447785.1 Gekko japonicus
TCCTGCTGTGCAGCTACTCCAGTGAAAAACCACATGGAGGTGGGAGAAGGGGTGTATAGGACCCCAATGAAATGTGGAAGGTCAGAGGATATCTGGGGTAATAAGTGTGGGAAGAGAGGAAGGAGTCCCTATTGGGAGGAGGGGTATGGGGAGCCAGAGAATGGTAAGTCCAGCCGGTCAAGAGTCAAAAAGGGTGAAGCGAAGAAGTGGGGAGAGAAGGGAGGGTGTAGAGGCAAGGGTTGCCCACAATGCTGTTCTGCCTGTCCACTACATTAGAGGTATCCATTAGCAACAATCCCCATTAAATGTTAGGATAATGCTTTTATGATGCAGATCAGTAAAAAGAAAACCTAGATGGGTAGCCCTGTTAATCTGTCTGAAGCAGCAGAAAAGACTGAGTCCAGTAGCACCTTGAAGACTAACAAAATTTGTGGTAGGGTATGAGCTTTTGTGAGTCACTGCTTACTTGTTCTTCTGAAGAAGTGAGTAGTGACTCATGGGAGCTCATACCCTGCCACATATTTTGTTACTCTTTAAGGTGCTACTGGACTCTTACTCTTTTCTACTACTAAAGAAAATCTAATTTTAGTGGTATTTTGGTAACTCATGTCTTCATTCAGGGATGTGTGCATGGTTATTCCTTCTGCTCTTGGTCAAGTGAAATTAGTAGCACTAAGTTTCTGCCAATTGTTATCCAGTTTCCAAGCTTAGATTCCTTTCAGAATTGTTGATTTTGAATCACTGAAGCTGATGAAAAATATTATTTGTGTGAGGTTTTAGACTGGGTTGTATTAGTGGAACCATGCTGATCACACTTCATAATTAGACTTTTTTATTGCTTTGTACCATCTGCTATCTTGATTTTGTTAGATATTTCCTCTCTCTTTTAAGCTCACTGAGCATGGTTCATCTAATCACTTCTTTTAAGCATATGGTAGCATTGACAGGAGCAGTATTTCAGGAGCTGATTTTGTTTTCATTTGTGAGCTCAGACAACTGCTACAACTAACAGTGTTTCTCCAGTCTTAGAGTTTGATTATAGGCACCATTTGCTTTAATATCTATATGTTACAGCTGACTACCACACTTCATCACTGTGTTTAGAACTACAATACTATTGTTATGGAGGAGTTACATAGCTGAAGAGCTTGGTATACACATTACAGGTGTGGTGGACAGGCAGAACACATTAGCATGTGTAATGAGACACTATTCATACAACAATGAAGATACCTGGGCTGGAACTCCGTATTGCATTTGCTGAGAGAACAATCCTAAGCAAGTCAAAACAGCAGTCCCATGTTATTCAATAGGTATTTACTCCCAGGAAAATATTCATAGGATTGCAGGCCAGGAGAGCAATCCTAAGCATACCTATTTGTATTCAATGGTGCATACTCCCAGAAAAGTGTTCTTAGGATGGTACTGTCTGTCACTTTTCTCAATCCACTGTAGAAAACCAGTAGTTAAAGCAGAACCTGGCAGGAGAAATTTGGTGAAGAGAAGAGACAGAAGTGGAGGGGTCCATCTCTTTTCCATCCATCTCTTTTCCCCCCTGCAGATCCCTACACCTAAGCCAGCTTCTTCCAGGCCTACAAAACAGTGTTTTCAACACAAGGTAAAGGTTCCCTTGCTCAAAAGCCAGTCGAATCCGACTCTAGGGTTGCGGTGCTGATCTCCGTTTCAAAGCAGAAGAGCCAGCGCTGTCCGAAGACGTTTCCATGGTCATGTGGCCGGCATGACTAAAAACCAAGGCGCACAAACAGGCATACAATTACAATCCCATTTTTAAAAAGAAGATCTTGCTGATTTCAGTTGGGTTTAGCTACAGGATTGAAAAAGGTCAGTTTACATTCCAATCCCAAAAAAGGGCAATGCCTAGGAATGTTCAATCATCGCACAATTGCACTCATTTCACATGCTAGCAAGGTCATGCTCAAGATCCTACAAGCTAGGCTTCAGCAGTACATGGATAGAGAACTGCCAGAAGTAATATTACGAGAAACACCCTGAACAAGAAGTAGCCTTTTTATTTGTTGATGCTGAGAAGGCATTTGACAATCTTAACTGGAAGTTTATGCTACAGATGATGGAAAAAATAGAAGTGGGACAACAATTCAGAAACTGTATTGAAGCTATCTATTCTGAACAAAGAGCTAAACTGAATGTAAATAAAGAATTGACTGATAGCTTCAAGGTACAGAAAGGTACTAGGCAGGGTTGTCCCCTATCACCGTTATTATTCATTTGGGTGTTGGAGATACTTCTACAAAAAATACAGCAAGACCAAGAGATAACGGGTTTGACACACAAAGGGCTTAAATATAAATACCGAGCATTTGCTGATGATGTAATGTTTATTGTGCAAAACCCGATAGAAAAGTTACCGTTACTATTCCAAAAAATAAAGGACTTTGGAGAATTGGCCGGATTTTATGTGAATAAGAATAAAACGAAGCTTATTTGTAAAAATATGACGAAACAAAAACAAATGGAACTGCAAGACCTGGTACAATGCGAAGTAGTAAAAAAGACGAAATATCTTGGTATTGAGTTAACTGCAAGAAATATAGACTTATATAAGAATAACTATGAAAAATTATGGATTAAGTTAACTCAAGACTTTAAGAAATGGGATA
>NW_015175367.1:14523-20491 GCF_001447785.1 Gekko japonicus
ATGCAAATTTATGATCTTTTTAGATCAGATAAAAGAAATTATGGTTTTAGAGAGGAAAAAAATGAGATTGAAATGATTTGGGAGAGTGAAGGGGGAAAAAATATCTCTAAAATGTATAAAGTGTTGTTGAAATGGTATACTGAAGATGAGACTGTAAAAGGGCAAATGATAAAATGGGCGATAAATATGAATAAGGAAGTGTCTATTGAACCCTGGGAATATTTGTGGAAAAATTCTATTAAGATATCGCCTTGTACCAATGTTAGAGAGAATTGTTATAAAATGATGTATAGGTGGTACATGACTCCGAAAAAAATTGCAAATATGAACCAGAATATGTCAAATAAGTGTTGGAAATGCAAGAGCCATGAAGGCTCATTTTATCATATGTGGTGGACTTGCGAGAAAGCTGTAGACTTTTGGACAAAAGTCCACAATGAAATGCAAAAAATACTGAAATGCTCTTTCAAAAAGGCGCCGGAAATTCTGCTTTTGGGACTGAAAATGGAAGAAGTCAATACAACTAAAAAGACTTTATTCTGGTACTTAATTACAACAGCGAGAATGATTTATGCACAATTTTGGAAAACAGAGAAAGTGCCAGAAATTGAAGACTGGATACAAAAAGTTCTGTTCATGGCAGAGATGGACAAAATTACGAAGAAGTTGAATAATAAAGAAGATGACGTGTTTTTTCAAGAATGGAGTGACTTTAAAACATATCTGGAAAAGAACTGGGATGTGAAACAAAACTTAATATGTTTAGATCAATATTAAGTCAAATGATGTTATCTTTAGACTGTAATGATAAGAAATTGATATAGCTGATGATATGAAGTAATTTGGAGTAGGGGGGGAAGCATTGCGGGAAGCCACTGGAGGGAGGGGAGGAATTGGGAACGGGGTAGACAATTGATAGAATGAAATGATTTAATTTTATATGTTGTATTCCTGAGAAAATAAAATTTGTTTACCAAAAAAAAAAGAGAACTGCCAGAAGTACAAGCTGGGTTTCGAAGAGGTAGAGGAACTAGAGATCAAATTGCCAACATTCGCTGGATTATGGAGAAAGCAAGAGAGTACCAGAAAAACATCTACTTCTGCTTCATAGACTACATATAGCCTTTGTTTGCATGGATCACAACAAACTATGGCAAGTTCTTAAATAGATGGGAGTACCAGACCACTTCACATGCCTCTTGAGAAACCTGTATAAGGGTCAAGAAGCAACAGAACCGGATATGGAACAACTGATTGGTTTAGCATAGGAAAAGCAGTACAACAAGGATGAATATTGTCACCCTGCTTATTTAATTTATATGCAGAGTACATCATGCAAAATGTCAGCCTGGATGAATCACAAGCCGGAATTAAGATTGCTGGGGAAAATATCAACGACCTCAGATACACAGATGATACCATTCTAATGGCAGAAAGTGAAGAGGACCTGAAGAGCATCTTGCTATGGGTGAAAGAGGACAGCACAAAAGTTGGTTTGAAACTCAACATTTTTTTAAAAACTAAGATCATGGTGTCCGGCCTCACCTCTCCTTGGCAAATAGAAGTCACGGAAGCAGTGACAGACTTCACATTCCTGGAATCCAAGATCACTGCAGATGGTGACTGTAGCCATGAAATTAAAAGACACCTGCTCCTTGGGATGAAAGTGATGGCAATCCTAGACAGCATAATAAAAAGTAGAGACATCACCCTGCCAACAAAAGTCATATGGTCAAATCAATGATATTCCCAATAGTAATGTATGGCTGCAAGAGCTGGACCATAAGGAAGGCCAAGTGCTGAAGAATAGATGCTTTTGAATTATGGTGCTGGCAAAGACTCTTGAGAGTCCCTTGGACTGCAAGGAGATCAAATCAGTAAATCCTAAAAGAAATCAACCACTGACTGTTCCCTGGAAGGTCAGATACTGAAGCTGAAGCTCAAATACTTTGGCCACCAAATGAGAAGGGAGCACTCACTGGAGAAGAACCTGAAGCTGGGAAAGATTGAAGGTAAAAAAAGAAGAGGACGGCAAAGGATGAGATGGTTAGACAGTGTTATCGATGCAATAAACAGGAAGTTGAGCACACTCCGGAGGACAATGGAGGACAGGAGGACCTGGCATCATGTGGTCTATGGGGTCGTGAAGAGTTGGACTCGACTGTGTGACTGAACAACAATAACAACAAAAATACACAGGATTACAGACTTTATTGAATGAAATGGATTTTTAATGTTTTATTACTGGTCCATGATGAATATATAGATCCTAAAAACATGCACTCAGAAGGATATCTCATTGATTCTCATGAGATATTAAAATTTACAAAGCATCCTTAATCCAATCCCAAAGGACAATGTCTCTAAAGGGTTTTTTTATGATTGCCTGTATCAAAGGATATTGAAAGACCTAATATTTCCTGCAGGAATTGTTGGCCTTTGTGTTTCTCTGAACAGGTTGATAATCTCTACATTTAATTCCATTCTGTTGTATATCAAAGGCAAAATAAGACTTAGTGGTGAAAAGCAAGTCTCCATCTAATAATTCCTGAACCTACAACAGCAACAGAGGGATGATTCAATGTATGGATGCTTTTAAAAGAAAACTGGAAATTGCTGAAATGACAGCACAGGGTCATAAGATTATTATTTGGCAGGCCATGAAACTGTGCATTTGATGATAATAACCAGTTTGGTATGAATAACCATACCAAGCTTCATTGTGAAATCTTAATTCTCAAGGGAAGGACTGCATTACAGTCTCCCCCTCCCCCCAGACCATGGAAAACATATCAGCAGGGCCAAGCTGGAGTTCCAGCTTCAAACTGTGCCCTGACTATCCACAGCAATATTTTTAAAATAAAAAAATTACATTACAATATCTTTTTAAAAAATTCTTCCACGTTTGAAAATAGGTGGAAGCGGTGGAAGAGTTGCGAGCAGGTTGAACTGGAAATGTAGAATTGCATCTTAAATATGTCCTCCAATCATCATTCTGTTCTGTTCAAAAGAGACATTGGCTGGGATCCACTGGAGCAATAATGCTGGGTCTAGTATAACCCTGAGGCTCTCAAGTGAGTCTGCAAGGATCAGCTGAACCCCACTGAAAGTGAGGAGCATAATGCCTTTCAAGACCTCCGCCTTCCCATCCAGCATTACTTCTGTCTTTCCAGGATTTCATTTCAATTTGTTTGCGCTTAGCCATTTAACCACAGCAGCTAGACAGCAGTTTAGGATCTCTATTGCATAAACTGGAAATTTGGATAAAGATATAAATTTCCAGGTTATGCAATACAGGAGGGCTTAGCTTGATGTGGTCCATGGGGTCATGAAGAGTCGGACTCAACTGTGCGACTGAACAACAACAACAACATATGTGTTTGTGTGTGTTGTTGTTCAGTTGCACAATCAAGTCCGACTCTTCACGACCCCATGGACCATATCATGCCAGGCCCTCCTGTCTTCCATCATCCTCCGGAGTTTGGTTAATTTCATGTTTGTTGCATCGATAACACTAACAATCTCATCCTTTGCCATCCTCTTCTTCTTTTACCATATATGCACACACACGGGCACGCGCATGTGTGTGTATCTCCTGCAAATTAATGAAAGCCAACCCCCAAACTCCAAATGATTTTACCCTGTCAAACCCTTATTATATATCAGTCACTAACTCAGGGCACCTTCCCTCAATCACTCAAAGAGATAGTCATCCATCCTCTACTTAGAAAACCTTCCTTACATAAAAATGGTGGGCAATTATTGCCCAATCTCTAATCCACCCTTTCTTAGAACATAAGAGACGCCAATGTTGGATCAGGCCAAAGGCCCATCCAGTCCAACACTCTGTGTCACACAGTGGCCAGAAATACCAGTGCCATCAGGAGGTCCAGCAGTGGGGCCAGCCCTAAGCGCTTTAACCTTTCCTCATAGGGAAAGTTTCTTGGCAAAGTGACTGAAGTAGCAGTAGGTCCCCACTTTTGACCCAGCTAACTGGATCCACTGTTATTACTGGAGAAGCAAGTTAATCTGAACAAGGTCTTCTGCAGGTGCCAGCCTGCAAATGGGCAAAATCAATAACTGTGCACACACATGCCTGCTACGTTTCGGCCCCCACCTTATGGAATGGCCCGTTTCAGGAGGTCAGGAAGGTCAGGAGGTCAGAAAGGCTCCAGGTCAGGAAGGCTCCAGAGGCAGTTTAGTGTAGTGGTTTGTGTGCAGACCAGGGGTCTTGTTGTAGAAAAAGAGCTGCCGGAGCTCATTAGCATAACTCATTAGCATAACTTATTTGCATATGCCACGCCCCCTGACATCACCGGAAGTGACAGAAGGCCACACCCTCTGACATCACCGGAAGTGTGTCAGAAGGCCCGGCTACTTACCCTCCTGCTTCATCCTCATTCCCAAACGGAATGAGGATCGAAGCAGAGGGCGGGGTAAAGAAGGGGGCGGGGCTTCACCACGTGACCGCCCCGCCCCCTAGAGGTTCTCTTCCGGAGCTCCGTACCTGAGAGCTCCCCCCCGACTAGAGCCCTGGTGCAGACTCTAATCTGGGAGAACCGGGTTTGATTCCCCACTCCTCCACTTGCACCTGCTGATGTGATTTTGGGTCAGTCAAAAGCTCTGGCACAGCTGTTCCTGAAAGAGCAGTTTGTGTCAGAGTTCTCTCAGCCCCACCCACCTCACAGGGTGTCTGTTGTGGGGAGGGGAAGGGAAAGGAGTTTGTAAGCCGCTCTGAGACTTCAAGTGAAGGGCGGGGTATAAATCCAATCTCTTCTTCTTCCACTGTCCTGGCTTTCCACAAAGGATGCAAAACTGAATTATTCAAGGGAGCTTTTCTAAACAGGAAATAGAGTTGCACTGTACAAAGTTATGTAGATAAGTTATCAGGAACTATGCTCTATGCTATTATGTTTAGGCTAGGATCCTACAATGTAATTTTTGTATAATTAATGTGTCATGTTAAGACTTTTGCTTATGCTTTGCTTCAGTCCTGTTTTTAGAATGCTGATTGGTTCTACAGCCCTAATCCTATTGTACTGTTTGTTGAATCCTGTCGATTATATTGACCAACTCTGTGTAATCTACCTTGAGTCCAAGTGAGAAAGGTAGACTATAAATAATGTAAATGCAAATAAATAAGATAAATAAAGTACTGACCCTGCTTAGTTTTTGAGATCTGATGAGATCTGGGTAGACCACGCTGCCTTCCATCCTATTGATAAAATACATAAAATCCAATATTTAAAGTCACAGTTTGGACTGCTAGCAACTTAATCAAATGTGGCCCTAAATAAAACCATTTTCAACTGCCTCCTGAAGAGGCGCATCTCCCTTAGGAAGTTGTTCTATCATTATGGGGCTGTAACTGAAAAGGCCCTCTCTCATGCACCTATGAAATGAGCTTCTTTGACCAATGGGACAGTCAGGAGAGCCTCTCTATGTGATTAATTCCTGGTCCTTCAGATACCTCAGGAATCATGTAGGGCTTAGGACTGGAGGCTACCTGACCTCCAGAATGCAGGAATAATGGGCCAAAATAGGGACTCTGTCCCTTTTAACAGTGTCCTATTTCAGAACCCGGGAGCTTTGATTAAATTTTAGTGATAAGGAATCAAACAGACTTTAACAGAATGCAAAGAAATCTTCCTTCCATGTGTAGTAGAAATAAACAGTTTTGTCAGAGAATATAGGACTCCACAAAGGTGTGACTGCCCTCTACTTTCTGTCCACTACTTTTACTATTACTAAGTTTATTTGGTGTTTGCAAAGAAGGACTCTGATTTTTATTTCTGATGAACTGAAGAATATTAAGTTGACAGACTCTGCTACTAGAGAGCAATTACAGCTGAATTTGGTGGTTTGCACAAATTAATTTATCTCAAGAGTGCATTTGCCAGTCAGTCAACAGTTTCTAATGCCAAGAAGATCTGCAGTTAAGGAATGAGAATTTTGCATGTGTATGTCC
>NW_015175367.1:20534-50755 GCF_001447785.1 Gekko japonicus
TTATGGGCAATCTTCAAAATCCATTCCATTCTCTCCTGTTAGTCCCAGAAATGAAAAATAAAAATTGATTAAGCTTGGACTTTTCATCTGTGTCTTGCATCAAGATTGCCATTTCTCAGTAAAAGGTCTTGCATTAGCATATCACACAACAGCCTATGAAACCATGCTAGGCTTGGATAGCATGTATATGCTATTTTATTGGCACTATCCCATGATGGCATTTAGGGGGAATGACATATAAAGAGGATGGACTCAGATGCTAGTTGTGTAGGAGAATAATTTCAATAACTGCAGCTTTTCACACAATGCAGGGGGGGGATTCTTTACCTCTCTTAATGGTACACGAAGCTCATCTTTATCTTGCTACTGCAATTGTTTTAGACTATGTAACATTAAACATTGCCTTGTGCACTATATAAAACATTCTTCTGAGTTCCATGAACACAGAGAATCATGGCCATCACCACCAGGTAACTTGTGCCAATCGTAGCACAGAAACACACTTACACACAGACAAGGGAGGACTTTTAATCTGCTTGGGGGGACTCCTCAAATATGTTAAAAAACTGCAAATGAACAAAACAGTAAATGAGTTCATCCCTCAGACCCATCCTGCTAAGGCCTAAATAAGCTCCAAGAAATGTGGAGTATTGAGAGCAGTCGAGACTGAGATAAATGGGAAAGGGAGAGTAGCTAGTATCCTGCTCGAACCCTTGAGAGTTTATAGAATCCTGGGAGAGCAGATAGAATGCTGAAATGGAGTTCAGAAAGAATAAGGAATGATACACTAAAAAGAGTACGGTGTTTCATCTGCCTGGGTTATTTTACCCATGACTTATATATGGTTTTCTCATGGTTGTCTTTTGCATTCATCCATATGAACGTGATTAAGGTCAGATAAAAGCTTAATTTTATGGGTTTCAAATCTTTCTCTGTTCAATGAATAATTTTGAATGTCAAGGCTGTGAACTGTGTCAGGAGCAGAAACTAAATAGATTTACTGTACTTTCTTATAGAAAAATATATTATTATTTTCTAGCAGGGTTATTTTTCATCTGTTGATGAAGAAAAGCAAGTAGAAAGTTATGACTTTTGCCATCTTTGTCACTTATATTAGATCCCAATAGAAAATAATTAACTCTGAAATATATAGTAAAATACATTTGGATTATTTTTTAAAAAATGTCTTTGCTGCTATCATGGCGCTGATACTTTATTTCATTCTGAGTTTGGATAGCATCCAGTTCTGGATTTCTAATAACAAATATAAAGTCAATGATTTCCATACACTCCTAAACCTACAATGTCTATAATATTTTCTGCTTGTGCAGTCTCTTACTTTGACTACGTTGGCATGGAACATACCATTTTATTATTTATTAAAATATTTATATCCTGCTTTTGCAATAAGGAAAGCTTCTCACGAATAATATCATCATAATTAAAAAACAATACTGTGGAATAAACTCAGAAATTACAGCCAAAAGGTTAAAACAAAATATACCGTAACTGAGGTGTTAGACAAAGCATTAAAAAAGCCACAAAGAAAAATCTTATTTCAGCAATAAGAAGACAAGGCTAACTTCTCCAGAGAAGAAGTTCCAAGTGTTCAGTGCCCCAGGAGAGAGATCATTACAGTCCAGCTTTTAGGAGGAAAGGAAATGTTACCAGCTTGGCTGGGAAAGAACCCTTACTCAGGGCCCGCAGAAGACCAGAAAGGAGCCTAAAGAAAAGGGGGGAGTGAGGAAGTGCCAAAGATAATAGACGCCTAGAGACAATAAGTCTGAAGAATGGTGCAAAGTGGGGAATGGTCTAAGAAGCGGAACTTGGGGAAAAAAGAGTAGAGGCAGCGAGCACAGAGAATTAAGGCAAGAACTCAGAACACAGAAAAAATGTTCAGTGCTGAAGGAAGGGCTTTATGGTAAGGGGCAGGAAGGTAGGAATGACAGGAATGATAGAGATTAGATATGGTGGCTAAAATGACACAAAATAAATAGTAGCCTGAAAGCATATACAAAGAGAACAAGAGTAATGTTGATTAAAAAAAAACCCAACAAAATCCAATAATTAGAAACAGTAAAAATTGCTAAAATTTGCAGCACATAGAATTTGGGAAGATCATAATGGATATGATACTTCATTTATACCCCACCTTTCTCCCCAATGGGGACCCAAAGTGGCTTACATCATTCTTCCCTTCTGTCTTCACCTAACCCCGTGAGGTAGGCTAGTCTGAAAGTGGCCCACAAGCCACCCGGCAAGCTCCCACTGCAAAGCGGGGGTTCCAACCCTGGACACTGAGATCCTGTTCAACACTCTAACCGCTACATAAAATACTAGCTCTCAGATAAAATAAAGTCAATTCAGTGGGATTTGCATGGAAGCCTAGGTATTAACAAGTACTGGATACAGAAGAGGAAGGAGTCAATAGGATTGCATCAGACCAGATCTTCATAAGTTAGTGACATTTGATTTGAATGGAGGAATAGTAGGGACCTCAGACAAGAATAGTTAAGTAGGACATTTGTTTTCAAATAATGGGAATCTAAGACATTGTATGTGGGGCTGCCCTTGAAGACAACCTGGAAACTACAACTGGTCCGGAATGCAGCAGCCAACATTATTGTCAGGGCCTGAAGATCAAGAACATATGTTGCTTTTGAGGGAGTTTGCGGGCAGGCATTTTTAAAAGGGGGAGGAGGGATAGATCTGCGATTTGTTATTTCATTTTTGGTTTAAACTGAAAATGCTTTTAGCTATTACTGCGAGCTGCCATAAATCACAAGGAATGGCAGGATATAAATGTTAAAATAAATAAAAATGTTATTTAGTGTCATGATCTGTACAAAGATTCAAGTGGGTAGCAGTGTTCCCTCTGAGCTGAGTTAGTGTGAGCTAGCTCATAGTTTTTTAGCCTCTAGCTCATACATTTTTGTCTTAGCTCAGGAAGGATGGCTCCAGAGAAAACTAATTTATGCAGCAGCCAAATCACACACTCACAACTTTAATGCCAGTGGCTCACAAAGTAGAATTTTTGCTCACAAGACTCCACAGCTTAGAGGGAGCATTGGTAGGCAGCCATGTTGGTCTGAAGCAGCAGAACAAAGTTTGAGTCCAGTGTCACCTTTAAGACCAACAAAGTTTTATTCAAGGTATAAGCTTTCATGTGGATGCACACTTCTTCAGATACATTGAAATGGAAGTTACCAGTCCATACATATAGGTAGAGGGTGAGCAGCAAATTAGCATAAGCATAATAAACAGTGTTTTAACAGATGCAAGGACCAAACCCGAATAACAAGTTTGGTTTAGATGGTCACCACTTGTTTGGGTTTAATTCCAGGGGAAAACAAAGTGAAGGAAATAAATATATTAAAATCTGGGATAGATGGGCAGATCTATCCTTCTTAACTGTGGAATGCTGAGCTTAGTTAACTGAGACCCTGTCATTATGCTCCATCCATCTCCTCTCAAGCATGGAGGTTATTTTACAGCATCCTTTTTTTTTAGGTGGGGTAATTGGCTGTATGTCTGTCTCCAGATCAAAGAAATACATTCCAATCTACCATTCTAAATTACCTTACATTCTACTGTACATTACATTACAATTACTCTTCCAAGCTATTATTTCAAATGAAATAAAATGAAGAGGATGTATAGCCTTTCTTGGTGAGAATACAGATGTAAGGACTGAGTGAGGTTAGCATACATAGTGAGTTAAGAAACCAATATCCCTGTTAAGTCCTGGGATTCCATTTTTCTGAGTATTGTAATTACTTTCAACTCGACAATTTCCCTTTCTAGTCTGGCCCCAAAGTTCCTTGGCAATAAACCACCTACTTTGAGGTCATCTATTGAATGTCCTGGAAGGCTGAAGTGTTCTCCTACAGATTCCTCAATTTTGTGATTCTTCATGTCAGATTTGTGCCCATTTATCCTTTGGCACAGAGTTTGACCTGTTTGCCCAGTGTAGAGAACTGAAGGGCTTTGTTGGCATTTAATGGCATATACAGTGTTAGAAGATGAGCAAGTGAATGAGCCTGAGATAGTGTATTTGGTGTTGTTAGGTCCAGTGATCACATTATCTGGGTGTATGCGGCAGCAAAGATGGCACCTGGGTTTACTGCAAGCTGTGGTACTAGTCTCCATGTTCAAGTTAGCTGGGTGAGAAGTTGCTTAAGACTGGGAGGCTGTCTCTGTGCAATAAAAGGTCTGCACCCCAGTGCTTGTGAAAGAGAACTGTCATTATTC
The DNA here is from genome assembly GCF_001447785.1 of Gekko japonicus. Classification (NCBI taxonomy): domain Eukaryota; kingdom Metazoa; phylum Chordata; class Lepidosauria; order Squamata; family Gekkonidae; genus Gekko; species Gekko japonicus. Next base: position 24,786 of record NW_015175367.1, read on the forward strand.
AGTAGAGGTTGTAAATCACTGATGATGCGTTGAACTGTTTTAAGTTGAGAGCTGTATGTGACCACTAGTGGTGTTCTGTTATTGTCTCTTCGGGGCCTGTCTTGTAATAGGCTTTCTCTGGGTATCATTCTAGCTTTGTTGATCTGTTTCTTGACTTCATCTGATGGATATTTTAGTTCTAAAAAGGTTTGTTGTAGATCTGTACATGTAGTGTTTGCTGCTGAATTTTAAAAAATGTTCTAAGATAAAGCAAACTATAGAAGAAAAACTCAGTGAAAACAGCCTTAAACAAAATCTGAGCAAAACCCAGAAAGTCCATAAAGAATACAAAGGGCACCCTTCCTACGTGCTGAATGCGAAAGCATGTAGGGGGAGGAGATAATAAGGCATATTGAAAGGTCAGGAGGCATTTCATGTTCACAGAATAAGATGGCAAAGAGCAAACATATTATAATTAAGTAAATCAGTGCCATGATTAAAGAATTCTATGGGAAAGGTCATAAATGTTGTAATAGAAATGTTTAGTATTTCTTCCCTCTTAACCCAACCGTTTTGTTGCTGAAGATGCAGAAGAAGAGCTGCTTCAAATGTGTCTCATGCTCAGTTTTTATTCCACACACAGCCTAGGGAAAGAGGAGAAGTGTTCAATGAATTGCAGTCCCTGCCTGTGGGGGGGAAATCGATTCTAGTTTGAAAGTTTTTGGTATGTTACTCAGGATAGCATTTCCCATAAAGCACTAGATTTTCCACTTTCCACTTATGTTGCATGCCTTCTACCAGAGAATTCTCTTTCTAAGGCTGAAGTAAACTTTTGGGGTCTATATTTGCTTTCAAACAAATCCTGCAACTGGTCAACTTTTGCAATGGCAAAAAAAGAGAGTGCTGTATAGACAAGTGAATGTATGAAAAGAAAGTACACAGGCACAATCTTATGGCCAACGCTACACTGCAACAAAATCAAAAGGGAAGTAAGGGATTAAAGAAAAGCTAATGTAAAAACAAAAAATACCTCAAGAATTCCTGGAAACCATGTCATTTTACCTAACCACAATAGTGGTTATTGGCAAATGCCACCATATTAGCCACATATGTAGGGCACCAAGCAGCACTGACAGCAGATGTACTATGATGGTGCCATGGAACCAGTCCTACCACGTTCTTCATACTAAGCATAAACATGCTGCTAGAAATTGCCCATATTGTGTGTGTTTTGAGTGCTGCCAAGTCACTCCTGACTTGTGGTGACCCTATGAATTAATGACCTCCAAAATGTCCTATCGTTAATAGCTTTGATCAGGTGTTACAAACTGAGGCCCACGGCTTCCTTGATTGAGTTAATCCATCTCATGTTTGAGCTTTCTCTTTTACTGCTGCTTTCAACTTTTCCTAGCATTATTGTCTTTTCCAGTGACTCTTGTCTTCACAGAATGTGACCGAAGTATGATAGCATTAGTCACTTCAGCTTCTAGGGAAAATTCAGGCTTGATTTGCTCTATTACCCACTTACTTGCCTTTTGGCAGTCCATGGTATCTGTAAAACTCTCCTCCAACACCAGACTGCAAATGAATTACCTTTCTTCCTTTCACCTTTCTTCATTGCCCAACTTTCACACCCACACAGTAACGGGGAATACTATAGTAGAAATTATCTTGGTCTTGGCCACCAGCAACATGTCCTTACACTAAGGATATTTGCTCTTCATGGCTGCCCTTCCCATGCAGCTATCATATCACCTCTATCATCTCCTCTCCAGGCTATGTCTCTGTCTCTGTGAGGGCAATTTTATTTAGATTTATTTAAAATATTTATAATATTTATATGATATATAATTTATATAATATTTATATGTTTGGCTACCTTTTTGCCTGCAGAGACAAAAGAAACAAGATGACAGTAAGGCGTAATGGGAGCAGTGGCAACAGACAAAGGCACCTTTGATTTGGCCATCATTGTAAATTACTCCTAAACAGAGATTCACTTTTGGTGCTCTTTCATGTTGCATGCTTTGCTACTACTATACACAGTGTCCTCTAATTTCACATCTTCATTATGGTTTTGATCCTCCTGTATGGCGTTCTGCATTCATTTGATTCTCTTCTCTTCTTCTTTTTGATCAATGTCTAATTGATCCATTTGATTCAACCAGCCTAATCATTTCTGACCTTCAGTTTTTATTTTTCATTTTTTCCCCCTTACTTGCTTGTTGGCCTCAATTAGATCATGAGGCAAGGCCTGCCTTTGGACCTGTTTTGTACAGCATGCGGCTTTTAAGGACAAATAATAAATAGTGTTACTATTGAACCGACCTTTAACTGTAAATTTACATTTCCACCAAAATGTGCAACTTTCAACATGTTTTCAGTTGGGATTAGCTAATAGCACCACACAATGAATTTGTAAATCTGATTACAGCTGGTGATTGATAACAGAAACTATATTACCCAAGAGAACACAGTCAAAAGCGGGAGAGAGAAATCAGCCAACAAAAACATCACTTCATCATGTAGATAATTCACATCCACTTTAAAAAAAAACAAAAAAACCTTCCCTAGTATTAAAGCGCTTTAAAAAAAATAAAGTCCTTGAACAAGAACGTTGCAAGGTTCTATTTAGCTGGAAATTATTCATGCCCAATAGAAATGACATTTTAGTCTCAGACTGCCAAAGTGAGCTTTATTAGTATGTCATTAATCATTGTCTTGGAGGTGACACCTGGGGAACATGATTTAGTAGAGATTAGAGCACTCAAATGTAACACTGAAAATATCACATTTATTTCCAGCATCAGGCAATGAAATACATTTTAGCCGATAATGACATTTATGAACATGTAAATCCATGGGCAACATAATGCCCAGATTTCTTTTCTGAAATCTCCTGGCTGCCTTTATTCTGTTTACTGTTTATTAAGCAGTACTGTGCCCCATTTAAAAATCCATTCAAGGAAAGCAGGTACAAGAGTATTACCAAAAAAAAGGAAGCATTCGTCAAAGGAAAGTGGATATTTTACTTTCATCCAATAGAGCTGCTCTGCATCTCTTTTTGCCAACCATTTTAAGGATACTGATTCCAAAAAAAGTTGCTTGCCCAGCATACATGTGAGTAAATGAGTTCTGTTTAAACAAATAATGCAATTAGCTATCGCTTAGTAGAGTAGCCATCACAAATGTGGATTATGGGTATCTGTGATATATGTGATTAGAACAGGTTTTTAAAGAACCCCCTGACTGGTTGCTTCTGGCAAGTAAGAATCATGACCGAGCAACCCAGTGGGAAAGACACAAATTACTAACACTGAAACATATGGTCACTACAAATATTGTGGGCTAGTCACTCTTCTGAGTGTAAATAGTTACATCAGTTTGCGTATCACTTTTACTAAGCTCAAATAGGTTTACATAAGAAACAGCCATAATATTTACAATGCACAAAATGTACATGTATTCATGAATCAGCTGTCTCCTGGAAAAAAAATATGCCTAAAGGTGGTATACAATAAAAATCAAGAAACAAAAAGAGATGCAAGCATTTCAGTTGCAATAACTGAACTTACAACTTATCACACACATTTGATCTTTTCATATGGCTGTCTTCAGCTGTGTAATTTAATGTCAGGCTGTTCTGTCTAGGATATCGTGATCTTTGTTGTGCATGAGATTACCAGATGAATTTACTGTAGAGTTTTCCTTGGTGGTCTCCCATCGAAGTACCAACGCTGCTTAGCTTCCAAGATGTGACAAGATTGTGCTATACCATGCTGTGTTCCCTCTATCTGAGGGTGCAAAAGCCATAACTAAAAAGAGTGAATTTCAGAAAAAGAAATTCCACTCTCTGTAACAATACTACGAAACAAACATATATAGGCCCCTGCCACATGGGGGGGGAAGCATGGCCAAAGTGCGGCTTTTTAGAGCCGCACCAAAAGAGACACGCGGCAGCAGGATAAGATAGATCCCCTGAGCCGCTGTGCAGTTGCTCCCCGGCACGATCAGATGCCCGGGTGGGGAGCCACTAAAGGGAGAATGAGGCAGCCGGCTGCGCATGTGTGCACATGCGCAGTTCGGCCAGGAGCCTCGAATGCTCCTGAAGACGGGCGTGCTGGCGATCTCCTGAAGACGGGCACACTGGCGATCCCACGGCCACGCTTCCTGCGGCATTTCAGGTAAGTCCTGCTCTTTTGCAGGTTCTTTTTTGCTATGCGTTTTCAGCCTGAAGGGCCGGATCGGGGACGGGTGCGCGCCACTTCCCAGATGTTGCGGTGTGATCGCGCCTGTTTGCTGCGCCCCTGATCCATCCCTCATTTCAGGCCTACACCTCCTGTGTGACCGGGGCCATAAGAGTTTTTTTTAATTTAAAATACCCACTGTGCCATGCTATGGCCACACCATTGTGTCATAAGGTGTGAGGAACTGGGGAGGAGAGAAAGATGCCACTATGGTGGGAGAGAAATATTGCATGGGAAAAAATACAGTTCCTTCCTTCCTGCCTTGCTTCCTTGCTAAACCATGCATACAATAAACACACACATGACAGTCAATGGCAGGAAGGAGGCACTGGTGGGACCATCCTATTCTGCTGACTCTGTCTCCTCAGATCAGTGTATATATTGCATTAGTCACATTACTTCAGTCATTAATAAAAGCACACGGCTGCAATGACAACAGTGATGTCTATCACATTCAACCATTCAACCATTCAACCACTGCCCCATCACAGAGTCTATCTTTTCCTTGAAAGAAGCACAACATAGGCTGTGATCACATGCACAATTAGACCCAACATAGGTGCGAATGCTGGGCAGATTTAAAGGGTGTGATCAGACAACAACATTTGGGAAGCGCCCCGCAGCTGTCAGCAACCCATTCTGCTCCGCCACAGAAGCGAAGTTAAAAGACACCGGGGGAAACCCAGTAGTAAACGGGTTGCAATGGGCCACAGAGAGACTTTCCCATGTCTGATCGCTCCAGCACGTTCTCATGGCATCCGGATGGTCTGATTAGGCCATCCCGATTCCGTGCTGTTGTTCCCCCCCCCCCGCCGCCCATTTGCAGTATGTGCATCATTGCAAACTCCATAGGGAGCCCTTGGTGTGGAGGTGTGATTCATTGATCCCTTGTTTTAGCGCATGGGGGGGGAACGGCACAAGAAAAGAGAGACTCACCTGCAGTTCGTCTGATCACACTCTGACAGACTGAGCCCGCAGCTTCAAAGGGAGGTGTGATCATGTAACTGTGGGTCAAATTCCTCCAGAAGAAATAGCCTCGCTTCCCCCCCCCCCCCCCGCGTCTTGGAAGAGTGCATGGTTTAAAGAAACTGAATGCATTGATTCACCTTCTTCAAATCTACACTAGTAGGGGTAACATCCCTTTCTTATTGTAGTGTCTCTGGATTCTGAAGGAGCTCCTCCTGAGAGTCAGGAAAGCCTCAGGGATAATACAGGATAAGCAAGAATTGCTCCTTAAATGGAGCAACTTTTACAAAAGATTGTTCTGGAGTGTGTGAGAAATAGTATACCCCAGTTTTCCCTTCTTCATGAGACCCCATGCTGAACCCCACATAGTTCCCTAAAATGCTTTGACTGTCACATCCCATGCTCAGGGAGTACACAGAAGGCTGAGTTGGTTTGGAAAAGGAGAAAAACTCCATTTTTGGAACTCAATATATCCAGAGAAAGTTTTGAATCAACCCACCATGTTTATTAAGATTCTAGCCATCCCCTACAAAGCCCTTACAGACAGTGAGCCACACACCCGTAAGACTGCCCCACCTGCTATGTTCCATTGCTACAGCTCCACTCATCTAAGCAAAGCCTTCTGAAGGTGCCTTCCTGCAAACAGGTAAAATGGGCAACTGCCCATTCATGTGTTTTCTTGTGGTGGCTCCTACATTATGGAACAGCCTGCATGAAGCTATTAGGAAGGACTTCATGGTTTTATCATTTCACAAAATATGCAGAACAGAATTGTTCAGGCATTGTTGTACAGGGAGCAGAGAAGTGACATAATGGATTCGTTCACAAGGTAATTTCTGTAGGGTAAAGTTTTTCCTGTAATGATTCTCTTGTTTGCTTGTGTTGTTGTTGGGACTGCATTATCGGTTTTACTAGGAACCTTTGATGTTACATTCAAACTCTGTTACCATGTAATCTGTTTACTGATTAATTTATATCATTATCATACTCTGTAATCCTCTTATTGATTGATTAAAAGTTTATCGTAGTTGTAATCTCCCTTGAGTGACAGTGGGAAAGGCAGAATATACATCATCATCATCATCATCATCATCATCATCATGAGAGAGGATATCACCTCAAGTGGCAGAGAAAATTTATCCTTAAGTCAATACCTCATTATTAGTTGAGATGGCTGCGTTTAAGCAATGTTTTGTAACTAACTAAACTTTAATTCCATTGATTTGTATCAAATTAAATATAATTACATTATAATTAAAAACAACTCTGCATCAATTTCTCCATAACAGCCATTATATACCACCACACTAGCTTTCATGGGATAGCTATGCTGATGAGATCCTTAGAATACATACAATTTAACTTAACAGAATTGCAAAACTTGGCTCCATAATGCTAGGGAAAGCATGCCAGAGTGGAAAGTCTGAGTGACTATGACAATGGAAAGTCTAAAAATGCATTTTCAACACTAAAGGTGGACCACAACCTCAGCATTCTATGCTAATCTAAATTCCCTAGTGTCAGCAAAACCCAGCACACCAAAGAAGTCTTATAAATAGGCAGGAAAATAACACTCCTGTTGATCCAAATTTCTCTTCATCACAACATGTTGGTTGCCTGCCTCCATCTTTAGACTTTGTTGTGTATTAAACTAAAAGTACTCCATTCTATAGAGATTTCTTTCACTGGATCAGGGTACACTTACACCCCACATAGACACCATACACACTTTTTACAGTACAACGTCACAACTGTAAACACCCCGTGGCAAACCTCTGTGTGTAAAAATACAGTCTATGTCAGAACTGTAAACACCCTGTGGCAAGCCTCTGCAACAAATATGATCCACATCAACTAAGGACTCCTAAAGTACTGCCTTTTAACAGAGTCTATTTTGCTGGAGATAAAGGTCAGGCATTCATTTACCATGCCAATAGCTTGAAAATGGGAAATCTTGCATGGGTGGAGGCTCAAATCTTAAATGGCTGCTACAGGTTGCCACAGCAACCTATAAAGCTTGCAAGCTAGTAATAAGACAGGCCCAAATCAGTAGTACCAAAGAGCAAGATATTTGTGGATTTTTTCAGACATTCAGTATTCAGCAAATACTTTTAAAATATAACTTTACACTACTTTTTTTTTGCTAGCTCCTGTAGTATGTACTTTGATACATGAGTAAAGAAATCAAAAGAAACTATGTTGAACAACACTGGTTGAAAGCCTTTGCTGATAATGTGGTGTGGAGATCAACATGTAATTGGTTAGGCTGAAATATGCTAGAGATGGCAGAAGCCTCAGGCAATGCTCCCTCTAAGCTGCCAAGTCCCCCCGGGGGGCGGGAAAAAACCCCGCCCCAGAGGCCCGTTCCCCGACGCTGGAGAATCGGGCCCCGGGGGGAACCCCACCCCAGCGTGCACGTCACAGGGAAGTGACGTCATGACGCCGGGCATGCTGGGGGCGGGGCCACGGCCATACAAGGGAAAACTCTATGGTTTCCCCTTGTATGGTTGTGGCCCCACCCCCAGCGTACCCAGCATCATGACGTCACTTCCCTGTGATGTGCATGCAGTGCACACGCGCACGCGCTGGGATCCGCACGGGAGTCCCTCGCCGGCAAGGTAAGTGCCACTTGGCAACCCTAGCGAGCGAGCTACTGACATTAAAGTTTGGCTACTGCGGTGGCTCAAGTGGTTAAGACGCTGAACTGCAGGCTGTGGAAGGTCAGTAGTTCAGCGGTTCAAGCCCCGGGTGCCGCAAGACAGGGTGAGCTCCTGTCTCTAGTTCCAGCTCCTGCCAACCTAGCAGTTCGAAAGCAAGAAATTGCAAGTAGATAAATAGGGACCACTTCGGTGGGAAGGTAACAGCGTTCCGTGCGCCTTGGTGTTTAGTCATGCCAGCCACATGACCACGGAAACGTCTTTGGACAGCGCTGGCTCTTCGGCTTTGAAACAGAGATGAGCACCGCAACCCTAGAGTCGGATTCGACTGGCTTTCGAGCAAGGGAACCTTTACCTTTACCTTTTACTGTGTAAATTAGTTTGCTCTGGAGTCATCCTTCCTGAACTAAGACAAAAATGTGTGAGCCGGAGGTATGAACCTTGGAAATACTAAGTCATATCCAGTTGCTTGAATCCAGTAATCCTTGGGGTTATGGAAGCCACACATACATATAGAACTTGTTCAACATTCACTTCAGTGTATTACAGTGTATTGAGAAAACGTGTTCTGAAGTGGACACATGAACCTGCATTGTACTGAATCAGACCATTGCTCCTTCAAGGCTAGTACCACATACTCAGACAGTCAGTGGTTCTCCAGGCTGCAAGGCAGAGGTCTTTCACATGGCCTGCTTCCTTATCATTTCGACTGGAGATAGAAAGGACTGGAACTGGGACCTTCTACATACCCAGCACATGCTCTACTACTGAGCCACAGCTCCTTCCACTAAATGAAGTAAATAGTTTTGTTCTACATGTGGGGCCTTGCATTGCTGTAAGTGTATTTAACTGAATGCTCAAAAATGTATGATAAACATTGAAAAGCTGAGGTTAATGCTACCTATTTTAAAATACTTTAATTTGTCTGTTCTTATCTTAGAAGTAATTTAATCCTATTGTTAAGATGAACTGAACTAATAATTTTAATGATTCCAATATTATTTTTAAAAATCTGATGATTTTTATAAAAATCAAGTACCTATAAGTGAAAAATCCCTGTGGGGTAGCCGTGTCTGGTACAGCAAAAGCAGAAGAAAATGTGGTGGCAGCTTAAAGACTGACACATTTATGGCACACATTTAAATTTGCACAGTTTTATTTATAAGAAAGTTTATACCATAATAAATCTGTTAGTCTGTAAGGTTCCACAAGACTTTCTTATTTTTTATATAGTGAAAATTTGCTATGCATGGTCCACTGAAACAAAGTCAGCAAAAGCTCTAATTAGCTGAAGCTATAATTAAAGTAAAAATTGTTCCCTATGTTATTTGCCTTCTCCCATAGCTTTGTCAGCAACATAGTTTCCACTGAGAATTGCTTGAACAAAAGCACTGGGTAAACTAAATGTAGTCTTGATCCAAGAAAAGTAAGAGTGAAAATAATTTTGAAAATACATTTATTTCAACCAATATTTATAGCTAGTTAAACCATTTATCCATTGACCCTAGTACTATCTACTCTGACTGGCAGTGGCTTTCCAAAATCCCATGCAGAGAAATGTCTTTCCCAACACTGGCTACCAGTAATCCCTTAACAGGAAATCAGGGATTTAACATGAGACTTTATGTGTGGCATCTTCCCATGGACCATGGTTAGATAAATTATACAGGACAATGGTTGTCTTTTCTCTACATAGTATGTGATTTTTTTCCTCACAGTTCTGCAAATTCATTTATCCTAGTGACCTATTAATCACATGAGGTACTATGGCATTTAAAAGGGTAATTTCTCATTTTCACATTCACATAATCCACAAAGACCAACCTGCACCACTCTGCAGTTTTTGGGTTTGTTACTCCAAGTGGGAAACAAATTAAGAGGCAGAACCTTTAAAGAAAAAGGACTTGTGAAATATGAAACAGTGGTGTAGTAGAACAGAAGAAAGCTATCAATGGGGTCCATGTGGTAGCCTCTGGAAGTGCATGCTGCTGCTTATGGGGTGGTAATCCATCTGGGATAACAATGTGGGGACTAGAACAAATTTAGAGTTCAGTGGCACCTTTAAGACCAACAATGGTTTATTCAAGGTATGAGCTTTTGTGTGCATGCATACTTTTTCAAATACTTTGGAATGGAAGGTAGAGTTCAAACTTATAGACAGAGACTGAACAGCAAATGAACATGTAACATGATGCAGATGTTTTAAGATATGCAAAGACAAAACTAAATAACAAGCAACAACAGTTGTTTTGATTTAATTAAGGGAAAGGACAGCAAAGCAATAAATATGTCAAAATAGGGGATAAATGTGTAAAGGCATCTTTTCTAAACTGAGGCTAATTATATGAACTAATTATATTAGTGGGGACGAATTATATGAGCTGTGATTTCCTACACCACCTTCCAACAGAAAACGGACAAAGCCCACAAATTTTAATGCCACAATCATTCAAAATACTGTCAGCAATCTATCCACACCTACATAACTTGTACTTCCATGCATTCTTGGCAGGTTGTGAGTCTGTTACAGCTCCACACATTCCAAGAACCCATTATACCTAGGCAAGCTGAGAACTAGTAATGGGCATGAACTGGCTGATGAACTAACATTCATCATGAATGTTGGGCAGTTCACGGTTCATGAAGCAATGTTCACAAACTGAAGAACCGCCACAGACTTTCAAGAACTTTGGAGCAGGGGTTTGCTCTTCACAAAAAACAGTTGTATGCAGAGGTCATTTCGGGGGGGAACGCAGTCCCCCCGGGTGAGGTGCAGGGGGTGGGGCACATTACGAAGCCCCGCCCTCTTCTTCCGGCCGCCCCGCTTCCAGCCCTCATTCAGCCAGGAGGAGGCAGGAGAAGAGGGAGGGTAAGTTGCTTCCTCCCCTCCTCTCCCCACCCCTGCCTGCCTGGGGCCAGGGAGGGCCTTCGCGGGGCTTCCTTGCACTCCCGCTGGCCTTGCAGGTCCACCGTCGGGCCCCAGGGGGTGTGGCATATGCTAATGAGTTATGCTAATGAGTTCCCCTAGCTCTTTTTCTATGAAATGACCCCTGGTTGTTTGGAAACCCCTGCTTTCTGCTCCCCTCAGCTTTTCAAGCCATTTAAACCAAACAGCTGAACGGCAGTCCCGCTGCTTAGCTCTTTGGAAGCCATTGCTTTCTGCTCCCCATGAAAAGCTGCTGGGAGCAGAAAGCAGGGGTTTAAACTTTAAATGGCTCATGAACCCATACAAACCAGGTCGGTTAGTGAACCAACCTCCCAGCTCATATGGGTTTGTGATTTGGTTCATCATGCACCAAAAACCAAGAATTGAACTGCAAAAATGCAGTTCATGTCCTTCCTTACTGAGAACTTCACAGAGATAATATCAGCCTTGCAAGCATACCTTGTTTCAATTTCTTCAAAGAACCATAAAGTAAAACCACTGACTGGGTCACCTAGATCTTCCTGTCATCTCAACCATAGTACAATTCTAAGTAACTTTCCACCTGTGAAGTATCCACTTGCCTGAGTTACCAATCTTCAGGAGTTCTCAAAAATTACATCTAATCTATTGACAACAGAGATCACTTTCCCTGATGAATATGGCAATCACTCCCTGCTGAGGTGTTTCCCTTCCTCAAACTCCACCTTTCCCAGGCACCACCCCCAAATCTCCAGGAATTTCTCATCAGAGATAGCACCCCTACATTTGTTTGTTGCATCGTGTAGCTGTTTTTGTCTTCCCATGAACTAAATCACCACCTTTACTTGGCTGGGGCAGTATCCCCTGGAACCATCATTATAATTCACATCATTACCCTGAATGACCTGTATAAAGCATGGAATCACTTGCCATTCATCTCCTCTTTGCAGTGCACAGTCAGAGGCATCATTAGCAATAGACAGGTTACATTTCCTGCTTTTTGAACCTCTGCAGTCAGTAACATCTATTCAGGACATGATCACAAAACCCAGTCACAAGATGAAATGGGTTCAAGGGCAGATACTGGAGATAGTGTGAGGATGCAAGGGAGTAAGCCCCATTAAATTAAATGGGACTTGCCGCTGAGTAGGATTGCTGCCTGAGACACCACGTCTCAGCTAAAAATACCAAACTGATTTTTTTTTCTATTTACATTTGAAAATTGTATCCAGTGGAAGTGACAGACAAGTTCAGTCAATGGACGTTATTTTATGTTTTAACCATGCATGTCTATATTTTGTAAGCTGTGTTGGACATTGTAGAATGGCTGGATTTAAATATGTTAAATCAGTGGTGAGAAGGGCTGGAATGGACCATAATCATGCAAGAAAGCAGTGTAATCATGCAAACAGATATATCAGAATTAATTTGAATTCACCTCGTTTGTTGAATCAGTTACCTACTTGTGACAAGACAGCAGGATTAAGGATGGGCACAAAACACACAAATGCAGTTTGGTTCATGGGAGAACCACACCCCTCATGAGACCAGTTGGCTCCTGTACGGGGTTAGTTAGGTTCATGCCTGAAACAGCAGAGTTGCAGGGGCAGCCTGCTACCATGGCACAGTTGTTTCAGGCTCTAAACAGCTGAGCTCTGGGAGCAGGTTCCCCCCAAGACTCAGCTGTTTCCAATCTAAACAACTGAGCCACAGTAGCCCCACAGCTCAGCTGTTTAGATTGGAAACAGGTAAGCAATGGGGGAAGCCTGTTCCTGCAGCTCAGCTGTTTAAATTAGCTTTCTTGAGCATCCAGTCCCAGCCAGTGTTCCCTCTAAGCTGAGTTAGTGTGAGCTCGCTCAGTTTTTTAGCCTCCGACTCACACATTTTTGTCTGAGGAAGGATGGCTCCAGAGCAAACTAATTTATGCAGTAGACAAATTGCTCACTCACAGCTTTAATGCCAGTAGCTCAACAAGTATAATTTTTGCTCACAAGACTCCACAGTTTAGAGGTGGAACTCTCTGCCAAATAACATCAGGGCCCTGCGGAATCATATGCAATTCTGCGGAGATGTTCTGCCAGGCATTTGACTGAGGACAGCAACGGTTAACATCATGGCTGGCACCCTACCTGGAACCCTACTCCTTATAGAGATTACTCCCCCGCTGAAACGTGTGAAGCACCCACAGACCAGACATGGGAGGGAGCTACAAAATTCTCACCACTTGTTTTAATTACTGTATGTTGTTGGGCTTGGTTTTATGCTTATGGTTTTATGCTTTAGACCTCTGTACATCACCCAGAGCCCCACAACTGTGGGGACAGGTGATTAATAAATGGAAATAAATAAATAAATAAAATTAATTTCACTATATCAAATATGCAGTTTCTTACCATTTACACTTAGTTTACATATTTTCCCTTTTGTGTTAGTAATGTGGATATGTACATAGATGACACACATCAAAAAGGCATTGTATGTTATCTTGCATTCTGACTGTTGTAATATTCTTTTTATTCAGTGTTCTGCAGCTGTACATGCACACTACTGCACTTTGGTAAAACACCATGTAGGATCCTCTCAAGATCACTTTTTAGCTTTGTTTCTCAATGCATATGTTCACATGGGTTACATAGTCAGATGGGGGAAGACATAAAAGAGGTACTGGAACAGAAAACATTAGTACTCTGTTCAAAAGTCTGAAATTAAAATAAATTATTCTAACACATTAGTTCCATTTTGGACATAAGATCAGGTAGTTCAGATTTCTAAAATCTGGGGAGGAGGAATTTGGACAAGGAAAATGTCAGAAGCATTTAATAAGAAGCGATGGACAATTTTCTACATACAGGTACCTAATCATTCAAACCCATCACCTATCAGTCATTTTAAACCAACGCAATACGTTTTTCATATTGCCCTTCCTCCAAGGAGCTCCAGGCGGTGCATGTTGTTAGCCCTCTCATTTCATCCTACAAGAAATCTGTGAGGTAGGTTAGGCTGAGAGAGGGGGTAACTGGCTCACAGTTATCCAGCAAGTTTCAAGGCAACATGGAGAGGGGTTTCCCAGATCCTAGTCCAATATTCTAATCTCATCATTTTATTTTCTTAGCAGTATCAACCCTATGTATTAACTTCTAGGACTTCATCTGGCTTTCTTGTGCTTGGAAATCATCCCCATTTTTCTCCTGGGCCATGCATTTCTACATGAAGTCAACTTCTTTTATGGTTCTGTGTTCACTGCATTGGATAAGAAAATTTTAAGATCTCTGATGTCACAAAAGGCTTTGCTGCTGGTTCATTGAGTGCTTTGAACTGGATAATGCTTAGCAGCAAAGATGCAACCTTTGCCTCTGGTCTTTGGCAATATTGGGCTAAATATAGAAGTGCTATACTCACACCATAGCTTGTTGAATGACACCTTACAGGTTCAATTCAAATTAAGCCATCTCAAAGCACCCTGCCACACAGAGATTGTCAAAACTTAAGATAAGAAGTCCCAGCTGAAAGGACTGAATTGCTGTAACTGCTGGGTTTAAAGAATTAGCCATTCTGTCCCATTTCCTTCATGTCATATATACAAATTTGATATGCTGACAAGAATTCCTTTCATCGTGTGGTTACGCAGACAACTCTTTGAACTCACCTACCCTAGCAGAGGTAGGGAAGACAAAATTAACAATGCTCTTTTCAGTCACTTTTATACTGCCCACCTTCTCGTCTCCCTTTAAACTGTTATCAGTGATCTTTTATGCTCTTTTGCAGTCATAAAAAGAGAGATCGAATCTTGTTTAATGATTTGCTTCATTGCTTTCATTGTCAGATTCCAAGATGCAAAATGTGTGTTGAATTCTCCTTCTGTTGAATTCTCCTTCTGACAGTCGCAAAGGACACTCAGATTTCATTGGTTTGAGAGGTTTCACTCTATTTTCTTAGAAATTTAAAATAAACATAATGAACTATTATGGGTTAGGTTCTCTTTCTTTCTTCAAGCACATCTGGTAGTTCTATGCAACCATTATTAGCCACCAAGAGCCTAATCATCATGAACAGCACTAGGCACCTGTGACAGAATTGCTTTGAAGCCAAACATTTCTCCACTCAGTATTGATTCCTATATGGTCTTTAATTACAGGTTCTGTTACTTTATAGAATACACCTTAAAGCTAATAAATGAATATTCATATGGTGCATTATTAATCTGTTGATTGGAACATGCATCAATCACATGTTTAACACATGCTGTTCAATTACTGTTGCCCGTTTAAAACTGAAATAATGTTCATAATATTTTTCCCAATTTGTACATTGGGACATCTGTACACAGTTTAGAATTCCATAGTTAACCCTAACAAACCAAGTCACAATCCTTATAACATTACTTAGCCCTTTTTTGCCATCAAGTCACAGCTGATTTTTGATGGCCCCATGAGTTTTCCAAGGCAAGAGTTGTTCAGAGGCGGTTTGGCATTGCCTGCCTCTCTCCACATCACAACCCTGGTATTCTTTGGTGGTCTCCTTTCCAAATACTGACCCTGCTTAGCTTCTAAGATCTGATGAGATCAGGCTAGCCTGGGCTATCCCGGTCAGGTAGTTCAATTCAGCTTCCTTTAATGTAATTGGCAATTTAGGTTAGTGAATTATTTTGTACCGTATGGGCATTTGAGTCAATTATACTGAGTTAAGGGAAAGGACATGAATAGCCCTGCAACATGGCTACAAGGATCATAGGGTTATGGAAATGCCACCCAAACCCAATGTTGTTCTTTAATGAGATAAAGTGTTCTGAGGTGAAACAGTTGCTGACAATAAGAGAAATGGGCAAAATTGTGTGTTGACAACCAACCCCTATTCCACAGACCTCAGGCAAACATACATGTAATTATTCATTTTTACCTCACAACAGCTCTGTAAAGCAGGTTAGACTATAAGCCATTGACTTCCTCAAGGTTTTACTTCATGACTCCTTGGTTTCCTTGACTGATTTAACACACTTCCCTTCTCAGTGTTCAGACCTGGTACATTGCTAAGAAATGAATCCAGATCATGATTTTCACAAAAGCAGAGCTTTTGAAATTAGACCACTGGCTGTGTTTTAGTTTTCATCATCAAATAGCACAGGATAGACTGCACCATCAAGACTCCATGAGCACAAATTGAGGGGGAATTCAGTTCACCTTCTGAGTAGATTGATGATAATAGATCCACAGAAAGAGCATGGGAATGAAGTGAAAGCAGGCTCTGCAGTGTGAGGGTTAAATCAGGAATATCACCTTCTTTTATGTACTGACAGCATAACATGAATCGCCTAATCCACCTCCCATGTTGAGCTTCGAGCCAGCCTAGGCTCCGACTGTAATCAAAAACTATTGGTCGCATCAGAACAGCGACCAATCACAAAGAGACTATTCACTGAGCAGGAAGGATTCTGATTTGCCCTTACCCTTACAATCTGATTGGTTGTTATGTATATAATAGGCGTGGCTATATTAGCCCGGCATGTTTAAAAGGAGCCCGGCTCCAATGTTTTACCGTTCTGGTTTCTGAATGCGTTTGAGTGCTTGTTCGTATTTCTATTAAAGCTGAATCACTTGCTGAAATCACTCTACGAGTCCTTTGTTAGCGCGATCTAACACCTTCCCCATTTCTACTGGTACCAGTGATCCAGATTAATGTGCTTATATTTTAAAATTTCTAATTGATAGTAGTTGTTATTATTGTAAGCCACTTCAAGTGCTCTTTCAAGTGGGATAGAATTATTCTAAATACATTAGTTTATCTTGTTTTTACCATACAACAAACCAGTGAAAGATAATGACTGGCAAGGAGCCTTTTTGTTCCATGTCTGACACACTAAACACTAAGGATGAGCACAAATCAGTTGATGAACTAAAATTCATCATAGATTTTTGGCCAGTTCGTGGTTCATGAAGTGATGTTCATGAACTGAAAAACCGCCACAAACGTCCACAAATGTTGGCGTAGTTTGGGGAACAGAAAGAAGAGTAAATGGCTCTGAGCCTCTTAAACCAAACAGTTGAGCGGCAGTCTACATCATTCGGCTGTTTGGAAACCCCTGCTTTCTGCTCTCCATGGCTTTTCATATGGGTTCGGTTCATGGTTTGGTTTGTGGGTCTGCCACAAACCATGAACCAAACTGAACTGCAAAAATGTGGTTCATGCCTATCTCTACTAAACCCTACAAAATACAGCATTATGGCAGAGCTAGTTGAAGAATTGGATTGAGGTATGACTGGAACACAAAACTCTGTGCCTTTGAACTCTTCACCTTGTAGCCTGGGTTTCAATTTGTACAGTGATGAAAACTTTAATCAGGTGTAAAATGACTTAAATGGAGGAAAGCTAGGAGTAGAGTCTCACTTTCAAATGTTGGCATCTTCTGTACAACACAGAAGGCAAATAGAGTTTTGATAATGGTTTAATGCTATGACTAAATATTGAGAATTCTTTTAATTTTCCAAACACATCTTTCTACCTTTCTGCTGCCACAGAGCTTTAAATGGTTTTCAAAAGATCATTGTGCCTCATATCATTTGAATCCAGACATACATAGCATGGAGGATTCATGGAAGCTATTTTCCTAGCTACATTTCCCCCCTTTCATTGTGCTTTCCCCACTTCCACTAGCTTCAGAAAACTAGAACATTTTTCTTCAAGAGTATGCAAACTAAGGGGTTGTCGAGGGAGAGTACAAAGGAACACCTGTGCAGTAGAAAGATAACAGGAGAGAACCCAAATGAATATAGAAAAGAGACATCTTTCCTAAATAACTTCTATACCTTTTCAGAGAAAATAACGAGGTCAGCCTGAATGAAAGAATTTAGAAATCCTTTGTATAAATTAGAATAACTACTTCTTGGAGTGATAATAGAACAGGATCAGGCTGAATAATATAACAGAAAGGGTGTTATTGGTCACAAAAGGAAAGGATACACTGCTGAAGATCAATGAAAAGGCTGTCAAGGGAGGAGAAAGTAAGAGCTCAGAAGCATAAGTGAAGTGATTATCCCAAAGGACCCATTTAGTTCACAAACTGTGTAATCCTTCCTTCCATGAATCATGTGATTATTCCATGAGAGCTTTTTATCTCTAGCTAATAAATAGTTTTTGGGGAGATGGGTGGCAATTTAATCTTGAGCATATCTAGAAGCAGACCATTGAGCCTTGCTGCCAATTGTATCCTGTCCCTGACCCCTCTCCCAATGCTGCTCTTGAATATCATTGCTAGACTCATGCCATTTGCTTTTGGATTCTATGTGGGGAATAAAATAGCATCGAGACACACCAGGTTGAGTGGATCCACTACAAATATTGGTGGTGGTGGTGGAAAGTGCCATCAAGTCATAGCCAACTTATGGTGTCCCTGCAGGGTTTTAAAAGCAAGAGACGAACAGGAGTGGTTTGCCGTTGCCTGCCTCTATATAATAACACTGGACTTCCTTGGTGGTCTGTCATCCAAGTACTAACCAGGGCTGACCCTGCTTAGTTTCTGAGATCTGATGAGATCACACTCACCTGGGCCATACAGGTCAGGGCAATAGAAAATAAATAAAATAAATTTTAAAATAGTAACAAGAGACACCGAGTTGAGTTGTTCCATGATTAATATTGTTACATTAGATAAATAAGCTTCTCATTCAGTCAGGATTGCAGGCTGTCTACGCAATACCATCTTCCAGACCAACACCAAACTAGAAATATCAGACACACTGCCCAAAAAAGAATCATGTGATGCTGCAAAATGCCCATGGAACATGGATCATCTAGACAGCCTGTCCCATTCTTCCTTCTGGCTATTGTTCCTGCAACTAGTGTGCTACTCAGGGATATATACAATTTTTATAAGGGGAGATGAATTGTCTCATGACTGCATCAAGTCCTCCAGAAAAATCCTGTACAGACTTACTCTTGTGTTGATTGGTGTGTAATACTCCTTTCACAGACAAAAATCCATTCAGTAATTTGTGGAATGTTCTCTGTATTTGGATTAAAAAATATTTAAGATGCTTACATTAAAAGAAATTCCACTCAATCCTTCACAGATAAAGGGCAGTTTCAGAGCTAGATAGTATCAAACAGTTGATTTCAAGGACACAGTAAAATATATAATGGGAATATATGAATGGGAATAAACTCCCTGATATAAAAGTGTATTGCTTGCTGAGATGGAGGTTGCGAAAGTCCACAATACACATGTATATCAGTAATACAGATCAGTCAAAATCAGCTGGGTATTATTTTCAGCCTTATCGGAAGTAGTTCAAATCAAAAGAACAAAACAAATCTCTGAACAATTCCAGTTCTGATCAGTGTAGTCACTGTTGAAGGAAAGAAAAACATGTTAGGTTTCCAATATAAATTAATATGTATAGGCATACATGTACTTTTTGAGGCTCACGATGCTGTTTGAAGGTCAGGAATAACACCAAAAGGACTCTCATGTCTGAGTACAGCTGGAGAGCCAATATCTGTGGTTTTCTTGTTAAACAGTCTTCCTTTCACACATCACCAGTGCTGGACAGTTTGGATGTAGTTATCTTTCCACAAACAGAATTTGGGCCCTACTTAATATCACAATATTTATAAGGTCAATTACTCAGCAAAGTTCCTTCCAAGTATTGCCATGAAGCAACATGAAGAACAATCTGAGGCACAAATACCGGTCTTCCAACTGACTTATTTGCTTTCTTTATTTGTTCCATGTTGATGTTTGATCAATCGATCAATTATTTATTTAGATTGCCATCAGGCTTCACTATGGGGCCTGAAAAAGCATATATACTCTGTAGGTTGAAGCTCAAGCAAGGCATTATGTATCTTCTGTTAAGACACATATGAACCAAGCCAATGAACCATTGTTTTAAAGAAGAAGAAGAAGAAATGTCTTATGTACAGAAGGCAGTGTCTGGTCATCTGAACTGCAGGAGCTGGTTCATTGGAAGTAATTTAGGTTTCATAAGTAGCAATCCTGCAGGAAGAAGTTTTGTAAGATAACTGCAGATAAATGAATAATTAATAGTTTATAAACAAGAATATTACTGTGAGTACAGAATCCATTTATGCTATATCATCTGGCCTTTAATTTTCTCCCATGAATAAAATCAACAATTTAGAAAGTGTTAAGTCATGAAAATTTATGTTGGAATTTTTCATCATAAGGTGTCACTGATTGCTATTGAACACATGGATGCTGCCTTATACGAAAGACCACTGGTCTATCAAGGTCAATTTTGTCTACTCTGACCAGCAATGGCTTTCCAGGGTCTCAGGTAGAGGTCTTTCTTATCATCTTCTAGCTGATCCTTTTTTGCTAGAGATTGAATCTGGAACCTTCTGCATGCAAAGAAGATGTTCTACCACTGGGCCGTGGCCCTTTCCTGAACATTTAAATGTGTGAAGTACTATTTAAATCAATGAGTTCCCAAGGTCCAATCCACCAAGCACTTCAGCTGCACACCTTTATTAATCTCATGGGGACACCCACTGAAATGGAACTGAGGTTGTGCAGTGGCAGCAGCATTTGCTGAACTGTATCCTTTATTAGGATTCATTCACAATCTGTTCACCCTGCGTAATGTACCATATCAGCACCATAAGAAATACGGAACTTTTCCATTTAACATCTTAACCGTGTAATCAAATGGAATATGAATATATTGCTCCTCTTTCTGTAAGGCTTTCCTCCAAAGAATGTTGAGATGACACATGATTATATTAATGCACTCATCCTGCGGTACATAATAAACGAAATCATCCCAGGATAGACATAATACCATGTGATAGCTTTCTAGACTACAGTGTTTGCGTGTGTGTCTGATATCAAAGCAAGGGGAGAGTGAAAAGGCAAGGAAAAAATAGAAAGAGACAACTAAAAAGACTGCTCATTTTTCCTGTGGCAACAGCCCCTTTGTTAAGCTAACATCCTTCAGCTGGTAACTAAATGAAGCAGGAGCTTCAAAAATTTTGAAGTGTAATCCCATACCACCATTGCAAAACTGATATGGATACAAACTCGCAGGGTATTCAAAAAGAAACTGGATTGCAACAATTCCAGTATAGCACAGTGGTTAGTAAATCATACGGAGGTCTGAATTAATTATGGCACTGGTGAGACAGAGAGTTTATTTTGGTATTTCTATCCTACTTTTATCCCCATGGGGGAAATGAAAGCAGTTTACAAAGAAACAGAAAAACAGAATTTAGACAAAGAAGAAGAAAACAATATACAGCCAAATACTGAGCTGGTCCTGGATCCACTGTGCTCATTCAGGGATTACAGCCTTTTGTGTGCTGGTGCCAAGGGCTTGCATCTGCAGCCACACCCAACAAGAAGCTCAGCCCAGATCCTTTTCAGCTGGCATCCAACCTTCCTATCCTGCTTCATGCCACTTTGCATGCACTTAGAGTCCTGCTTATTATTATTATTTATTTATCATATTTATACCCCGCCCATCCCGCGAACGGCTCAGGGTGGCTAACAAAGCGGTACCATGTACCTAATAATATACCATAAAATCTTTAAAACTCTATAAAATCACATACTCAATTCAGCACATAAGTTAACAATTAACAATAAAGTGCATACAGTAATAGAATTAGATGGCGTGCATTCCAGATCTCCATCTCTGATCATCATCCATCGCTCCGCTGGTCCTGGCGATATGTCTGTGCTGGACCTGGCATCCAAACTTTCACTAGGATCATTGGCGGTAACAGTAGTGGCGGCTCCTATTGAAAAGCCTGGTGGAAGAGCTCCGTCTTGCAGGCCCTGCTTAAAATGTACTGCAAAGATTAGACTGTATGCCCTTGTGGGTATGGTGCTAAGCATACACAGCTGCTTTGCACAGGAAGCCACAGAGGTCCATGAACTAGAGCTGCTAACCTCCATGTTGAGTCTGGAGTCCTCCCAGAATTACACCTCATCAGCAGACTACAGACATAAGTTTCCTGGAGAAAATGGCAGCTTTGGAGAGTGGAATCTAAGGCATCACATCCCTGCTGAGCTCCCTCCTCCACAAACTCCCTCCTCCCCAGGATGCACCTCCATATCTCCAGGAATTTCCCATCCTGAGCCTATGCATGAAGAAGCTTTTCATTTTGCTAGCCTCCTGCTTGTATCCCTAAACTGTCAAGAAGCTTAGTGGACAACTCTGGGCCAGTGACAATTTCTCAGGTCTAATCTACCTCATCTCAGGGTCATTTTGAGAATGAAAGAGACAATGGTGGGGTCGGAGTAGTGCATTGCTCAGCCAGAAGCCCATGCATTGCATTGTATCATCACAGTACTAGGGACATACAGCTGCATGTGTGTAGTCTCACTGAAGACAGCTGGGCCTTGTTCACAAGTTGTAGGTGAAGGCACACACAGACTATATTATTTATTTGTTTGTTTAATTTATACGCCACTCTATCCCACGAGTTGTAGTTAAGGCACACTATAGTTGTAGTGCACACACTTGGTTTTTCTTCATATGTGCATTGAATAATTCTCATGTTATATTCCCAGGGTAGCTAGGTCTCCCACTATGGCAGGAGACCTGCCACTGGCAACCCCTTTCTTCCTGCCTCTGCTCATAGTGGTGGCAGAAGGGGGGGGGAGACCATCTGCCCACCAGTGCCCCTCCAGACTCCTGCCAGTCACCATGCAGTGCCTATGCTCAACACATGCACAGCTCAATTTGTT
Source organism: Gekko japonicus (assembly GCF_001447785.1). Taxonomy (NCBI): domain Eukaryota; kingdom Metazoa; phylum Chordata; class Lepidosauria; order Squamata; family Gekkonidae; genus Gekko; species Gekko japonicus. Next base: position 47,244 of record NW_015175367.1, read on the forward strand.
ATTGGGACCCCATATTTATCCAGGTACTGGTCCCTGGTTTCAGTTGTATAGTGAACACACATTGGCTCTTCCTTACAAACAGATATATGCATATACTGGCAGGATACACATGCATTCACTGTAACATATGAATGAGGATTTAGTGGAAAGCATATACCTAGACTTTCCTCCAATGTCTGCCTCACTTCCCAGCATATTCATTCATCTACAACACAGGTCTTTTTTTCTGACCAGTAGTTTGGTTATTACAGGGGATCCCAACCCTTTTGATCCTGGAAGTATCTTTAGAATTCTGACAGGGGGGTACAACCACAAAATGGCTGCCACATGAGGGGCGGCCAACCACAAAATGTCAGGGAATGAGGTTATGCATAACTCTAATAGCAACTCTTTAACATTTTAAGAAAAAGCTCTGCTTATCAGGATGCTTTTTGTAATGACCATATATTTCTTGCTTACATACAGCTTACCTTCATTCAAGCTGTGGAGATCCTTGTGTGATGGTGGCAGGCTGCTGCTGAAGCCATGTTTTATTTTGAATCTATACAACCAATTAGTATGATTCATTTAGTGTTCCTTAAGAATGGTAGCACTGTTCCAGTTTTTGACGACCCAAATGGCGGACGTGTCCCTTGGGAGCTCCAGGGGACGCGATCCGTGACCCAGCGGATGGGAGGGGGCGTGATTGTCCGCACCACCCCCGGGGCCCCTGAAGGTAGCCCCCAGCCATGGAGCATGAGAGGTGCCATTCCCAAAGCACACTGCCGAGGGACTTGAAACACCTCTGAGCTCCGATGGTCCCACCACTGTAGAACCAGCAATGGCAATAGGGGAAAGCAAACGGTGATCAAGCAAAACCCTTACTTCAGCATGATCGACAACGAAGTGTGAGTCTTTCTTGTAAAAGTAAAACATCCAAACTAAAATCAAATAAAAACTATAAGCAAATAAAAACTAATATAAAGAACATTCGAGAGAAAATGGCATAATCTTTCAAGCAATAGAAACTTTTCTGAAAAGTAAACAATTGAAAGATGGCGGGGAGGAGAGTTGTGCCAAAAATAAAACCTTCTTTGGGTAATGGCAGCCCAGCCACTCCAGTGATGATACCAGAAGTAGCTACAGACCTCCCCGGTATGATAGCAACGGCATTGCAACCGCTGCTGGACCAATTGACAACTTTGAACCAGAATTTTGCAACTTTACAAAGCCAGATGGAAGACACTAAGCAGAAGACAGAACAGCAACAGCAGTTAAGAAAGTTGATGCCAAAGCTAATAAGCTTCAAAAGCATGTAGAGAAACTGGGGGGAAAGAGAATCTCCGATGAACTTCAACTTTTACAGCTACAATTGGAAAAGTCAAACTATGTTTTGAGATTTCAAGGAGTTCCAGAGATTAAAGGGGAAGACCTTAAAAAGACTTTAAGCGAAGCCTTGGGACCGGTTGCAGATTTGAAAGTGGATTTCCTTCAAAGCGAGATTGATATGGCCTACAGGACATATTCAGAATAGCCATAAAGCCTCAAGAGGACGACAATGCAAACAAATAAGATAATGACCAGAGAAGCCAGGGTGAAATCTCATCATCATCTGCTGAAGAATCTGACTTGTAATTAGGGGCAGAAGCCCCCAAAACTCCTAAAGTCAATTGAGACTATCATCTCAGAAAGAAGAAAGATAAACGTTAACTTTTATCTCTAGAACCTGAACTTAATTCATACTTAATAGGTTCTCTGATGTTCTTTATATAGTTAACTGTCATGGATATACTTTACTAATCTCTTTCACTGATATAGCACTGTTATAATACTAACACGTTAAAAAATGTTGTAAGCATAATATGACCACCACTTCTTGGGTTTTTAGTGGTTATCTTTACTTTCTCCCATAGTTTGTAGATACCCTTTCCTTATGATTTCTGTGTAGTTTTTAGAATAAAAGCAATAAAAATGTTCAAAAAAGGAATGGTAACACTGACTGCTACAACTTTCTAGATTTGCGTTTTACCTCTCAACCTGCTACAAAGCAATACAAAAAGCCAAAGCCCTTGTTTTGCCTTGAGCTTCCCAACACTGGCAAACCATGCAGTCCCTTTGCCACTAGCACTCAGAGCAAGCTTTCTCTTATTGTCAAAATAATTTGTGGATCTCCGCTAGCTGGTAATGAGGAAGCCACATAAGGCTGTGGCTTGTGGATAACAGTTCTGACCAGTTTTTTAAACTACCAGTATGAAATCTTCCCAGAATGTGCCAAGAACAGCTGCACATGCTTTGATGGAGTAAAATAAACACATACATTCAAATTAATGTATCCCCCTCAAAAATTACTAATTGTTTTTTGTAAACTCACATACTGATCCTGAGGGGTTATTCTACAGCTGAACTTGATGTCATTTGCCCCATCTGCCAGAGCAGATGCTTTATTTCAGTGCACATATTAAATCCATTCTGAAAGCAATTTCCATAATTGTAAGGAACAGTCATGAAATGAAAGGAAGATGATATACTTTGGGGGGCAGGGGATGATGAGGATGCATTTCATTGTGATTGAAGAAAACTAAAATGCATTACAAGCAAGGACATCATAGAGATCAAGTCATTTCTAACAGCACAGTATAGATTAACTAGAGAGCATATTCTTAAATGCTGATTATTTCCAATGCAGCAGTCTTCTATTTGCATCATTTCTAGCTTTGAAGCAGAAAGCTGCATCTGGCTATTCCACATTGTTATTTAACTTGGCAGTAGTGCTTTGTTGTTGCAAGCTACTCTGTCTGGAAGCTCCACTTCAGCAAGGGTCTTATGCTACATGCTAAATAATGCAGCTTCAATCCACCTCAACAACTGTTTGCAAGTGGATTTTGCCATTTCACACAGTAAAATCCAGTTGTAAAGTGCATTGAAAGTGGATTGAAAGTGTGTTATTTAGTGTGTGTGAAAGCACCCGCAGCAATGTCTTTAAACCAAGATCCAAACAGTCCCTTAAGAATGACTATGAAACTTTTCAGACTTCCGTTTCAGTAATTACTAACTTCCCCCTTTTGTCATTTCAGACAGATCCATTTTATTAACCAGCTGCTAGTGGAATTTATTTACCTTTTCAAAGAATCCCTGTTGTCTCCTATTCGGAAAGAATGCCTGAGGCCCCGTTCACACGAGGCGATTTGGCCCGGGAATGGGACAGTTTGGGGCCGGATCAAACCGGCGCGATCACACCACAACATCTGGGAAGCGTCTTGCTTCCGTGGCCGAACTGTCCCTTTCCCAGGAAAATTCGCCTCAAACTGAACCACCTACCTCAGTGGTTCAAATGGATGAGGCGCCTCTTCCCGGGCGTCTGATCGCCGGCGCGTCTTTGCGCCGGCACAACCCCGGCCCGGATCCGAACTGCGCATGCTCCGACATGCGCAGTTCGGCCGGCCCCCGGTTAGGGCCGTCTTTTCTCCCCGGCGTTTGATCGCGCCGGGGAGAAAAGGCGGCTCGGCCGGGGATCCGTGGGATCCCACCGAGCC
>NW_015175367.1:50779-67328 GCF_001447785.1 Gekko japonicus
CTTTGTGAAATGCTCTGTAGCACCTCTGCTTTGCTGCTTGTTTTCCCACCCTTTTTTGCCCCCCATGCAGAGGTCATTTCGGGGGGGAACATGGGGGAATGCAGTTCCCCCGGGTGAGGTGCGGGGGGTGGGGCACATGATGAAGCCCTGCCCCCTGCTTCCGGCCACCCCGCTTCCAGCCCTCATTCAGCCAGGAGGAGGCAGGAGAAGAGGGAGGGTAAGTTGCTTCCTCCTCGCCTCTCCCCACCCCTGCCTGCCTGGGGCCAGGGAGGGCCTTCGCGGGGCTTCCTTGCACTCCCGCCGGCCTTGCTCGGCAGTGGAGCTGCAAGGCCAGCGGTGGCGGCCGGGACCGTTGGGGGTGGGGTGTGTGGCCTTATGACATACTTCCGGTGATGGCAGGGGGTGTGGCCTTATGACACACTTCCGGTGATGTCAGGGTGTGTGGCATATGCTAATGAGTTATGCTAATGAGTCCCCCTAGCTCTTTTTCTACGAAACGACCCCTGCCCCCATGTGATCTTTCTTAGAAGGCTATTTAAAACATTCTATTGGGAGCGCTATGGTGCTGAAACAGGACCACAAATCAGCGCCATAACAACCCTATTGAGATGCCTGGGCTCCACTGAGACATACTGAGATACATGCAGTCATGACTGTCATCACCTGGAAACACCAATCACTGAAGCCCAAAGCTCCCGCTTAAACCCACTGTCTGATGAGCTACTTCTATCCTCCTTGTTTCCAGGTGACAGTAGTTGCGATCACACGTATCACAGTCTATTTCAGTGGAGTCCAGTCATCTCAGTGGGGTTGCTGTTGTGCTGATTTGCTGTCCTACTGCAGCACCATAGCGCTCCCAATAGAATGTTTTTAAAAAACACCTTTGTAGAAGGTCGCACATTTGGTGAAAAAGGGCAGAGGAAAAGCAGCACAGTTTGAAATGGCCATAACACTTCACGGATGGCTCATTAACAGGAAGAAAATTGCTGTGTGAAACCCCCATCCCCGATATCGCTTTACAAGATGATGGGCCAATAATGAATGCCATCCATTTTAGAAAGGTAATGTGAAATGCCTCTCTGGCTGTGGTCAGACAACAGGCTTGGCATGCTCTGGCCCCACCTCTAATTAATCCAGGGGTTTTTTTGTAATGGAGAACTTTGATAAGACATCCCACCCTGAACCCGCCTCACTGCACATTCACTCCCATTCAGATTATTGCTGCATGGTAACCACGGAGTGGGCGGTCAGGCAGCATCCTTTTTAGAGAAAATTGTCTGCCATGCATGTGCAGAAGCCAGTTTGGTGAAGTGGTTAAGTGCACCGACTCTATTCTAGGAGAACAGGGTTTGATTCCCCATTCCTCCTCATGCAGCTGCTGGATGACCTTGGGCAAGCCATAGTTCTGTCAGAGCTGTTCCTGAAAGAGCAGTTCCCAAAAGAGCTCTCTCAGCCCCACCCACCTCACAGGGTGTCTGTTGCAGGGAGGGGAAGGGAAAGGAGTTTGTAAGCCGCTCTGACACTCCAAGTGAATGGTGGGATATAAATCCAATCTCCTCCTCCTCCTCGTTTTCTTCTTCTTCTTCATTTGATGCATCACTCCATTGTGACAGCTCCACAATCCCTCTGCCAAATAGCGCAGCCCCTCTCAGCCTCCTTCACTTCAGCTCTCTTCATCAGAATACATGGGGAGAAAGCATCATGCAGATTTTTATGAGAGTAGTCCCATTGACTTCAATATATTTACTCAATCATGGGATGCTCTCAAACAACAACTCTGAAGAAGAAACAGGACAGAGGGGTTGGGGGGGGTTGTCACTCAAAAACAACTACCTTGGGGGCACCTGATCCAGAATGACTACTTGGCCACTTGGACGTACAAGTGATGATTGACAATGCCAGGGTGATTATGTGCTTTTGTGCACATAGCTACCTGATTTTTTTTGGGGGGGGGATCAGAAACGGACAGAAAAGTTCACACTTCCCAACTGGCTTCAGTTCACAACAGGGGAGTTCAGACATCCAGAAATTTGGGGTGGGAAGCGCTGACTTCTGTAAAGACCAGACTTTCCCTGGTGCCTAATAACTCCAATTCCAAGGTGGGTCAGAATTGGATCAAACTGCTCATCTGACCACAGCCTATGTTGCACTAAGTCTTTCCTGTCTTCTTCCACCCTCCTACCCCCCCACCCCCAGTATAGCTCATCACATTACATATTACACCAAGCCACATCAGCATCCCTGATGGAGAAGAAAGGCGGGATATCACTGAGGTAAATAAATAAATAAAAATTATATTCTTCCAGGTTTCTGAAACAGCTTGCTTAGTGATGTGGGGCTCTTGGAACAGAAGTTAGCTGAATGAACAGACTATCCCACATGACAGTTTGGATCTAGATCTCACTGTGCCACTTGTCCTGCTGACAGGTAACAGTTCCACTTGTTTCAACACGTATACCAGTATAGGTGACTTGGGAGTGTAGTTGTTCCATTCCCAATCCAATCCATCATGGCCTGAAGGTTACTAAATATTACAGGGGGTCACATGGCTGCCACTAAAAGTTATGGTCCTATAGTTTTTTTGACAATGCTGTCCCTTCAATCTGGTGTTTTAGACTGCCCCACTCCAGGACTTAGTGCAGGCAGGAACAGGGAGAAAAGGATATTGTTGCCACTGCAGTGCAACTATCCTTGGAGAAAGAACCTGAGTCACAGAACTGTGCTTCTTTTTGGATCTATGCTGCCTTCTTGTTTTGGTGCCCTAGCATTAGGGACAGGAGAAGTCTCACAAAGAGTCAGTTCTCTACATGCCCATAAGGGGCAGCATAACAAATGGGATGTCTGCCTTGCTGCTGCTACTGCTGCCTTTTCTCCCCTTCCCATCAAACAGCCGGCCTGTCCAGCTTTGGCAGATGGTGCTAGGATTTCTCTCCAGCTGTCACAGAGAAAACCAGTCCTCCAAATGTCCTGATTTTAAAGCAACAGTCATTTTTTTCCTTTTTGAGGAATATAGGTATTAATGATAACTGAAGATGAAACCGAGGTAAGCCTAATAAAAAAAGAACTATCTTCTCTAAGTGGGATGTATGTGTGTATAAACCCATCAAATCTGAAGCCAGACAGTTTATGCTGACACAACACACACCATCATAGTTGATCAAATAATTTATAGGAATTACTGAGGCTGGCAAAGTAACCAGCATAAAATACATTATTTTAAATGAAATTGCTGACTTTTTCCCTGCTGAGCTTCCCTCCCAGAAGCATCAGTGTTAAATGAAAATAAGATGTTTCTTCTCTTTCAAGCTGACTCAGATTGAAGAAGCCAGGCAGGGTCTGTAATGGAAGCTTTCAGGGATAGGGAGTGCAGGAGCGGAGAAGTATGGAAAGAGCTTTTTTCAAACTCCTATACACAGTTTAATTGATTGACAGGAATATCAAAATCAGCATTTTAAAAGTAAGGTGGCCTACTATCATTGTTCTGGTAAATTAAAATGCAATTTGGTTTGGGAGGCTGGAAACTGGCAAAATTGGGGGGGGGGGAATCTGGAGTAGAATATCTCCCACCCCATAGGAAAGGAGCATTGAGATCAGTGGGGTATAAATTTAGTAAATAAATAAGCAATCCCCAAACACTCCTCTATTTCTGCACACAAAAACAGATAGTTGAAGAGGCAGCTAACAAATAAACCAATTAAAATCAAAAATGATATTCTCCCTAGTGAAATGATTTCCCTTAGCAGAATAACGTCTTTCTTTCTTGGGCATTCAGCAAAGTCTGGTAGTCCTCAGTGTGATCCTTTGAAATGTCAGCTCTATGACTACTTTGAGGGCGTGCAATAATCTTTAGTAGATTTTTGTAATGGACAGTCCTTGGGCAAGTCTTGCAGCCTCCTTCTGAACTCTAACAGAATCAGTATATTTCTCTTCAAAGCCAGTAGACATGACTAGGCTCAATATGACACAGTAACTTTGTAAAATAATGGAATACTGCTATCTTCAATCAGAGGCTTTCTTTCTGGACTTTTTTTTTCCTTTTGTCATGCATTTGTCCACCATCCCATATAGATAGTACACCAAAATTGCTTTATTCCCACATACACTCCCTCAGGAGCTGACTTCCAAGTTTCTTTAAGGTGTGTGTATAAAGTGCCATCAAGTGACAGCTGCATTATTATGACCCCCACAGGGCTTTCAAGACAGGTGAGTAAGCAGAGGTGGTTGTCATTGCCTTCCTTTGTAAAGTCTTTTTTGGTGGTCTCCCATCCAAGTATCAACCCTACTTAGCTTCCAGGATCGGGTTATACTTTAACAATTCCACTCTTTAAGATATAGATAGTTTTCAAAAAATTATTTCATGCTTTTTCTTTGTTTGCATGATCCTAATGTTACCTGAACTGGACCCGGGTTGGGGGAGAGGAGGTGGAATTTGCTGTACTGGGTTTTCAGGTGGATGAACAAGGAATATTTTATGAGTGTATATGGGGAGGGGGTTATTCCAGAGCAATGTTCTTAGACAGAAAGCAACAGAGGTCAACTGACTCAAGCTAAACAAAGTCTTTATTCACTAGTAATCAATCCCACAACTATAGAACCACAAATGAACTACAAATAAACTACAAACCCTATGGAGGTGGATAAGGCTGAGAGATTGGGCATGGAGAGGGAAGGAAGGCTGTTCAGATGGGCAATACTACCTGATTCAAGATGGAGGATTTTTGGCCTCTTCTGGATGTGGAACAGTGGTCACTGGGGGGGGGGGGGTACTTCCTGCATTGTGCGGTGGCTTGGACTAGATGACTCTGGAGGTCCCTTCCAGTTCTATGATTCTATGTTTCTATGTATGAGAGAGGAATCATGAGGAGTCTGTGCAGCAGAAGTCCAGGGTAAAAATACCAAGGAGAGAGGGAGAGGAGCCTGCAAAGCAGTTGCAGGGGTATCCAGGCAGTAAAAGAACTTGACACCCATTTTGCCAGACTGGGCTGGTCCTTATAAGGACAAAGATCCCACAGCTGGACATGGCCTCCACTTTCCCAGGATCAGGATTGGTCCAAGAAATGAAGTTTGAGTATGAAAGAGTAGTTTGAAGGTAACTGCTGGCCAGATCTAGTGGGCAAATTAGGAGGGGAAATCTGGCATCCCTAGGGGGGTGATTAGCAAAAACTGGGTGTGAAACGATGGTAACACTGTCCCCTTGATGGATCATCCTGAGTGGATCAGATCAATGATTGGATCAGCGATGACACGTAAGGGTGACATGAAATTGTTCATTTTGCTTTGATGGAGCATTCTTTGAAGCAAGAGATATCCTTGCATTACTCATTCTTTGGAGCTGGGGTACTGAGGTACTGACACTCTGCCTCCATGATAGGATGTGGCTTGGTTGTGGCAGACCAAGGTGCGCATTCTTAGAATCATCCTAGGGGTCCCCACCACACTTAGGCTTTTAAGGGGGTGTTTTTTTAAAACAACTAAGAGCAGATAGTGGGATCAAATTGAGGGGTTTCATCAGGAGGAGAGGGCAGGGGTCTCAAACTAAATACCTAGAAACAAGTGGAGGACCCACAAAGACATGTGGGAGGTATCTCATTTTCCCATTCCCCCACTATTTCCTCTTTCCCAAAAAAAATTTCCCTTCCCTAAAAGTCCCCAGACCTCTCACCTTTTTGCTGCCTCCTTCTCACTCACCAGCCAACCTACCTTTATCTGCCCCTCCCATCTTCATCCTTTCCTCCCCCCGGCAAACTCTACCCAAGAAAACTATGCCCGGGTAACATGGAAACGAAAGGAAAACAAACATGGGCCCCAGTCACACAGGCCGGATATCGTGGGGGGGAGGCGTGGCTGTTTGCCCTGGAGCGAACTACCGTGCGGCCGCCGGATCAAATGTCCAGATGACGTCCCGTGGTTCGAGGGGAGGTGCCGATCATACGTCAATCCTGCCGTGCGGCAAAGAAGCGGCGCGGCAGGGGTTGTTGGTTTTTTTAACCGAAGTGTGCGCATGCAGTGTTGGGTGCTTGTGCGCATCCTGTGGAGACTTGGAGGGGGAAACCCTTTTCGCGATGGGACATGGGCGGGCGCCGGATGCCACGAGCTACCACCGGAAACGTGAACAGACGCCCGCCCTTGTCCCGCAGTTTCTGGAAACTAGTACCTCAGAGGTACTAGTTTTTTACGGCGCATCTTCGGTGGGAAGCTGAAGTTCCCAATGGGAGCTCTATGCTTCCCAGATGTTGTGGTTTGATCGCGCCTGGAAAATCCGCCTATCTTCCGTCTCTGTGGCGTGGCTAATGCTCCGTGTGACTGCAGCCATACTTCTCTTCTTACATTTCAAATGATGTTTGCAATTTTTTTCTGGAACCCTTGAAAACCAAAATATATTGTAGAGTAAAAAGGGGGGAGGAGGAGAGCACAGTTTTACTGGAAGTTGCCTTGATCAGCTCAGATTTATAATACTAGGGTGGCCAGTTAATTTTTTAAAGGAGGCTCTCTGCCTACTGAACCATAAAGTAATACATATAGCTTTCCCCAGTACAAAGTTGTATCTGTTGAACATCTGCCTGTCTCTTAAAATCATAGAAAGAGGCATCAACCCAGCCTCCAGCCCTACAATTCTAGGATACTCTAAAATCTCTTTTCAGTTTGTTAAGCCTTGTAGATCTCCCCTGCCCATAGGAATTTCAGAATGGTGTCTCTCTACTGGCAAGGTCCTTCTCTTACATAAATTAAAATTCACATTTAGAAAATGATTAAAACCCTAAAATATAAAATGATGCCTTCTCTCCATTCCTTCTTGGAAAAGGTTTCTCTGTTAAATGATATCCAGAAGATTTAAGTGTCCTTATTTCTATTAACCTATTTACAGTCCTTCTGCCAATATCCTTGCTCTGACAATAAGTACCATTTCTTAAGCAGATCAGATAACTGAAACATTGGGGAAATATAGCCAATATATAAGCTCTATCTGTTACCTTTAATTGCTTCATGACATCCCAATTTACAGATACTATGTGCATTTTCTATCTAAATAGCATAGTGTTTAACTTACCAGAGCTAAATGTATAAGAAAATGAACTTGTGCTACTTACACAGAAAAGAAGACATTATCTGTAATGGGAGCACATCATTTGTGTTCATTTTAATAATGGCAGCAACAGAGCCAACAGGCTTGAGTTCCCCACAAATCTGGTGGAATACTACTATAAAAGGAGAATTAAGTTTACAGCTCCTTATATCACCTTAAGAATCCCACAGTCAATTGGTTCTCTTAAGTAAAGCCTATTTAAAGGAACCGCATTCTACAAAGGGGGTGAATGCATCTGATGAAATCTTAAAACATACATTCTAAATGCTAATATGTTTAAAGTCCAGCTCAAGTAAGGGGTTGCATTTAGTAGGGGGATGGGCATGAACTGGTTGAGGAGCCAAAATTCAGTATGCTTGGCCTGGTGCAGAGCCCTCGAACCAATGTTCGGGGAAGGTGCCTTTCACAAACATTTACTGGACTTCTGTCCATTTCAGTTTGGCTGTTTGGGTCATTTAAACTTAACAGCTGAGCAGCTTGGGTTTGCAACTGACCTGTTAGGTTTAAATGGTTGTGAGCCATTTCACTGGTTGGTTTTGCTTCCCCCTGCTTCTAAGTGGGGGGAAGCAAAACAGACCGCTAAAATGGCAGGCAGCCATTTCAGCCTAACAGTGGATGGGCACACCCACCCTGCTGTTAGGCACTGGTTAGTTTTGCTTCCCCACTTGGAAGCAGAGGGAAGTGAAATCGACAGTTGAAATGGCTACTAGCCATTTCAGAGTAACTTCGGATGGGCACACTGGCCCCAATGTTAGGCTGAAATGGATGTGAACCCTTTCACCAGTCATTTTCACTTCACCCACTTCCAAGTGGGGGGAAGCATAATCAACTGGTGAAATGGCTGCCAGCCGTTTAAACCTAACAGTGGGGCTTGCTGTGGCAGGTAGAAAGGAAAACCCAAACTAGGCGGTTTGGGGCATCTTTTATTTGGTTCAGTTTGGGGTTCATTTTGGGAACTGCCCTGAACCCCGAACTGGACGTTTTAGGTTCATGCCCATCCCCAGTGTTTAGAGATCCTGAGAGGTCAGGAAAACTTCATTCTTTCCAAATTTTGCTTAAGTAGAACAGCAATTTTGTTTTCCTGTCATCTTCATTTATCATTCTAAACCTGGAGGCAAGTAAAAGCTGGTGGATAGACCAACAACCAGCAGCTGTGAAGTGTTCTCTTTCCTCTTCACATTAGGGGCTACTCATGTCTGCTGGATTAGAGTATAAGTGTCCTTTTTCCACTCATGCCGCTATGAAGGGAAAGTTATTTGTTCAAAATATTTGTAATCCACACTCCCAATTCTGCTGTTTATGAAGCAGCTTTGAATGCAATCAAAAGCATAAAACAATATTAAAAAAGAGACTACTAATAACAATAGAGTTTGCATGGCATAACAGTTAATAAAATCCACATGTCTCTTTCAATGTCCTTTCTGCCTTTACTTTCAATTAAAGAAGACTGCATTTAAACAATATTCTGTAGTCTAAGAGTAAATGGAATTTGAAATATTCTTTTTTTAATATTTATAGACATATGTGCTTTATTGAGGAGTGCATAACCAAGGATGAAGAAATGCATCTAATTAAGGCTTACATAAACTATTGTTGTGTCCAGGATCTACAGATGCAGTTCTTTTTAAAAAATATTTATTTCTTTATCTTAAACAGACAAAGACACACATACAGGGGGGAATAGCATAGTTTAATAATTGTGCAACGTAAATAATATTATTCATTACTAATATTTAGTACTAATTATCTTTTCATATTACAGCGTTATACCTTTTTAACAATGTAGTTTATCAAACTTGCTATATTATGACTTATCATAGTTTTCAACCCAAACATAGAATCTCGACCACGTCTTCTTGTATAAATCCTCAGCTTGGTTTTTCAAACATAGAGACAGTTTATCAATCTCTGCTATATCCAATATTTTGTTAATAACTTCACAGCTAGATGGTATTTTTTCCCAGTATCTAGCATACATTTTTCTTGCTGAAATAGTCACATGTAATATAAAATACCTTTTATTTTTCCTATATTGTTCTGGTATAATACTCAATGAAAAATTTCAGACACAAAAGGGATGGAGGTTTTCAGTGTTTTTTGTGTTACTTTGTGTATCCAACCCCAAAACTTCTTAGCTTTTTCACATTGCCACCACATATGGAAAAAAGATCCTATTTACTCTGGCATTTCCAATATGTATTGGAACATTTTGTATCTATTTTGGACAGAATGTCTGGCGTAATGTGCCATCTATGGAACATCTTATAAATGTTTTCCTTGTAAGGGGAATTTCAAACATTCTTAAACCTAAATTAACCAAATAAAAATCCCACAAATATTTTTGTACCCATTGTTTATACTACAGAGTGGTGTAGGACTGAGAATTTTTCTGTGCTTTTATGAGCTTCATGCTTCTGGGTTTGACTAGTTTTTACTAGTTGTTAATTTTAATGATATTATCTCATTTTATTTGGTGAGCTGCTTGAACAGGTGGCTGAAGGTGTCAGAAACAAAATAACATAAATAAATAATAAAATTAACATGACAGAATAGGACCTAGTTGACATGAGTTCAGATCCCCAAAAGGTTACCAGCTACCTGGAAGTTCAATAGCATGTTACTGGCCTCATGCCATGAAAAGTTCAAGTTGCCCATTTCCACACATTATGCCTCTAGGGTATGTTATCCACTTTACCAGTGATCTCAGTGGGAGACTTTGGTCCAGTCACCTTTCAGTTTGGTGTAGTGGTTAAGTGTGCTAACTCTAATCTGGGAGAACCAGGTCTGATTCCCCACTCCTCCAATTGATGCTGCTGAATGACCTTGGGCAAGCCATAGTTCTGTCAGAGCTGTTCTCTAAATGACAGTTCTGGAAAGAGCTCTCTCAGCCCCACCTACCTCACAGGGTGTTTGTTGAGGGGAGGGGAAGAGAAAAGAATTTGTAAGCCACTCTGAGACTATGAGTGAAGGGCGGGGTATAAATCCAATCTCTTCTTCTTCTAGCCTAACTCACTTCTCTTTTGAGGAGGGTTGCCAACCTCCAGGTGAGGCCTGGAAATGTCTCAGAATTACAACTGCTTTCCTGTCTACAGAGATCAGTTCCCCTGAAGAAAATGGCTACTTTGGAGGTAGACTTATATCCCACCCTCCCCAGACTCCACCCCCAAAATTGCTATGAATTTCCCAAGCTTACTTGTAAGAGTAAACTGAGTATGGGAGAACCATATTGTAGCTCCATACTCCTTGGAAGAAAGGCTGAATTAAAATGTGATAGATAGAGCATGCCTCCTTATAGAAATTCTGCACCATAGAAAGGAAACTTTAAGTAGCTAAAGGTCCTGTGTAGTCTTCTCCCACTTCATACCTTCAAAGAAAGAGTCTGGGGAAATACAATGACTCCAATAGTAATAGTTATGCATATTGTATTCTCTGGACCTACACACTCTTCAAACAAATATAATAATTCTGCAGATGATATGTATGGTGTCAAAGAACAATGTAACAAATACATTTCCTTCTGCTTTTCTTGCTGTGAGTGTAGGAAGGAAACTGCATGAGCCTAATGCATTAATTGATTTTGATTATTCTGAGGATGGAGAAAACACTATCTACCAGCAGAAATATTATAAGAATCCATTAAGGGTGTAGTTCATCAAGGCTATCTATCCTAAGGTGTGTGAGCTGAAGGACGTTTCATTCACTGGGGGAGGGGTGATTTCTGTAAACTTCCTACTTGAGATGGAACCTCCTGTGGGCCTAGCAACTTGCAGAACAAGCTTTGGGGTTAGAAGAAGGTAGGAAATATCCTTTCTCTGAGGAACTGTGTTAATTCTCATGAGCATACATGGTGGACTTTGAGCCAAAATACCATCTGAAAGTAGAAGCCAGCCGCCTAAAAGGTGTGTTCAGAGCCAGGCTAAGAAGCAAGTACTTCTAAGAATATAAAGATATTTCACTCCCAATTAACCATAGTCACCACACCACTAAAATTGTGGGGCAAGACGTCTCAATGTAAAAATATAAGTGGCTTCTTGTTTTGGAAATGCTGTGCCATTTAAGTGAAGAAGTTAGTAGCTGAACATGCCATAGTACCTTCCTTTGATACCTTACTAAAGAAAGTGTTTGAGGACAATACACCCAGAGGAAACATCTTCCGGGACAGTAAGATATGTTTTATTTACCATCTCTCTACATCCCTGTCAGAGTCACCTCATCATAGAACAGATAACATAACACAGAGAAACAACTAAAACCCCAAATCAGTTCTAAAGCCAGTTTTACAAATGAGGCCAAACAAATAGAACAATAAATCATGAATGCTGGAGAACAAAGAGCCACAAATGGGATTCCCCCTTGCCCTTAGTTAAAAGTTTGCTGACATAAAAGAAGTCAAAACATGGTCAGTTATGGCACCTGGGGGGAAAAGGAGGGGGAAGAGTGTTCCATAGCCATGGCCTCCCACTGTAAAGGTCCAGCACTTCACCTTATGTTAGAAGTTGGGCTACCATGAAATAGGGTCTCTGAAGATTTATTTATTTATTCATTCATCCATTCATTCAATTTGTATTCCACCCTCCCTGCCAAGGCAGGCTCAGGGCAGCTTACATAAAACATATTAAACATTAAAACACAAAATTAAATAAAACCACAAACAATACACTTTTAAAACACAGTGTAAAGTGCTAGTGCTGTTCGTGGGTGACGGCAGACAGCAGCTTCTGAATGTGACAGCAGTCCCATGTAGAGAGCATTGCAGTAGTCCAGTTTCGAGGTGACCATCACATGGATCACTGTTGCCAGGTCGCGTTTGAAGAAGGGAACCAACTGCTTGATCAGCCGAAGATGATAAAAGGCTGATTTCGCAGTGGCTGCTACCTGGGCCTCCATCATTAAGAAGGCATCCGGGAGCACTCCCAAACTCCTAACCTCCAGTGTTGGTACCAGCAGTGCCCCATCGAAGGTCGGGAGTGGGATCCCTGCCCTTGGACCACTCTGACTCAGGCACAGGATCTCCATCTTCGTTGGATTCGATTTCAGTTGACTCAGTCTAAGCCAACCAGCCACAGCTTTCAATGCCAGGTCCAGATCTTCCAGACTAGAGCTGGACTGGCCGTCCAACAGCAGATAGAGCTGGGTGTCGTCTGCATATTGGTGACAACCCAGCCCATGGCTCTGGGCAATCTGGGCAAGGGGGCACATATAGATGTTAAATAGCATTGGGGAAAGCACCACTCCCTGGGGCACTCCACAAACTAGCGGGTGCCTTCGGGACAGCTGTTTCCCCATGGCCACCTTCTGTCCCTGACCTAGAAGGAACGAGGAGAGCCACTGCAAGGCAGACCCCTGAATCCCAGTGTTGGTGAGGCAGTGGGTCAGTAGTTGGTAGTCAACCGTATCGAACACTGCCGACAGGTCTAACAACAGCAACACTGTTGAACCACCCCGATCCTGATGCCTCCGGAGATCATCTGTGAGGGCGACCAGCACTGTCTCTGTCCTGTGGTTTGGTCGGAAGCCAGACTGGAAGGGATCTAGCATGGAGGTGTCATCCAAAAAACCCCTGCAACTGAATCACCACCACCGTCTCAATTAATTTGTCCAAATAGGGAAAATTGGAATCGGGTTGAAAGTTGGCCAATTTGGCCGAATCTAAGGATAGTTTTTTTTAAAGAGAGGGTGGACCACTGCCTCCTTTAGTGCCCCAGGGAACAGATTCATGTGCTTTTACAATAACTTTCTATTGATGTGTATACTAGTTGGACTCAAATTAATTTTTATACTCTTTAGGTTCCATTTGCTTCAGAGTTTTAAAATGGTCCTACCCATAACTCACGTAACAGTTACATATAACAAAGCAGCTGGTAGAGGATAGTCACCTCTTTTACCATGGTGAGGAAATTGCAACTGTAAAGGCGAAGTTAGCAAGACAAGAGTATGGCTGTGCTTTTGCAAGAATGATCTTTGTATGCATCTGCAATGTGTACCCTTTAATTAAGTCTATCCACAATACTTCAGCGTATTAGTAGAAAAGCTCACACCAAATAGGCATGATGTGTTCTTTGTTGATGACTCACGCATTCTTTAAACTGACAATATAAATGGATCAGAGTGTTGAGAGCCCCAAATTGTTTTCAGTTATGATCATAACCTATAAGGCTTTGTCTCGCCCCATATTATACCAGCATTTAGGCACATAAAACAGCAAAGCGATTTGCTCTTTGCTATTCCCACGCAAAGGCTGGTTTTGACAAGTGGGGCGGTAATTACGATCCTTAGTACTTATATTAATTGTACTGAAAGTTTGATTCTATGCCTTTAAAATAATTAGATAGCTAATTATATGGATAAGAGCCTCAGGATTTTTGTCTAATTAATGCTTGTCTAGATAATAGTATAGTTCCATTTTAAAATATTTTCTGTGCTTGTAAGAAAGTATCTTGCAAGAGTGATAGAGGATAATAGAACACAGCCTCTTCAGTTTTTTGTTAAGAAATAAGATCTAATTCTGTGCTGTCTACTACAAAAGGTCTATACAGTTTGAAGTACAAGCCTAATGCTACAATTTCACATAGTTTGAAATGTGCAGTGAACATTTGCAGGAAAGGATTAGGTCACCAAGCATGGTTTCTTTATTATCACTGTTCAGTTCAATTAATTGCTTGAAGTTTCCATGCAAACTCCATCAGATTGAATGGAACCTGACCACTAACAACAGACTCAGGACTACTGCAGTCTGTTGAGGTGGAAAGGATGGCATTTCTCGCAACACAGCATGAGAAAGGCAAATGGCTCTCATCAACAGGAGTTGAGGGCTGCCACCATAAGCCCACTCTCCTCCTTTTGCTCTATAAGCACTCATTGGCTGTCATGGGGTAAAGGTAAAGGTTCCCTTGCTCGAAAGCCAGTCGAGTCCGACTCTAGGGTTGCAGTGCTCATCTCCGTTTTAAAACCGAAGAGCCAGGGCTGTTCGAAGACATTTCCGTGTCATGTGGCCGACATGACTAAACACCAAGGTGCACAGAACACTGTTACCTTCCCACTGAAGTGGCACCTATTTATCTACTTGCAATTTCTTGCTTTTGAACTGCTAGGTTGGCAGGAGCTGGAACTAGAGACGGGAGCTCACTCCGTCATGTGGCAACTCGGGAATCGAACTGCTGAACTACTGACCTTCCACAGCCTGCAGTTCAGCATATTAACCACTTGAGCCACCGCAGCTCCTTTGTCATGGGGTACTAGGGCCAAAAACAAAATGTTAGGGGGTTGCAAGCTGAGAATTCTATGATGGAAGCAGCAGCTGACATATGGATGTCCTTGCAGACAATAGTAATATCTTCTGGGTTCTTCTGAAGCCGCTCTTGCTCCAATGAGGAAGAAGAAAACAGAACAGAGTCTTTGGTTAGGGAGAGATATGTTTTGGGGAAGATGCAACTGGGCACCAGGAAACATCTTAGCAGGAACCATGTTGGAGATCATGGGCTGATACCAGTGGTTCAATAGCACATAATGTTAGAGCATAATGGTTTAAAGCCTAAAATGCCCCTGTAGCCATTATACTTTATACTATGATAGTTCAACTAGTTAATAATTTTTTGTTGGTGGTGTTCAGTCGCACAGTCAAGTCCGACTCTTTGCGACCCCATGGACCACATCACACCAGGCCCTCCTGTCCTCCATCGTCCTCCAGAGTTTGCTCAATTTCATGTTCGTTGCATCTATGACACTGTCTAACCATCTCATCCTTTGCCATCCCCGTCTTTTTTGACCTTCAGTCTTTCCCAGCATCAGGGTCTTCTCCAGTGAGTGCTCCCTCCTCATTTGGTGGCCAAAGTATTTGAGCTTCAGCTTCAGTATCTAGCCTTCCAGGGAACAGACAGGGTTGATTTCTTTTAGGATTGACTGATTTGATCTTCTTGCAGTCCAAGGGACTCTCAAGAGTCTTTTCCAGCACCATAATTCGATAGCATCTATTCTTCAGTGCTCGGCCTTGGTTATGGTCCAGCTCTCACAGCCATACATTACTACTGGGAATACCATTGCTTTGACCATACAGACTTTTGTTGGCAGGGTGATATCTCTACTTTTATTATGCTGTCTAGGTTTGCCATAGCTTTCCTCCTAAGGAGCAAGCATCTTTTAATTTCATGGCTGCAATCACCATCTGCAGTGATCTGCAGTTGATAAATATCAAAGCCTAAACAGTGTTTCATGTAATAATAGAATCATTATTAAACTGATACCCAAATGAGGAAACTGGAATTCCATTTGCCTAACAGGAAAATAAAATCCCCATTCACAGAGACAGCAGAGACAGACCTTTGGTGCCCATCAAAATGCATGCTATAAGGGGAAAGACGATGGTTCAGTCTCCACCATTTTCAGTTAAGGATCTCAAGTATGAGGCGTCAGAAAAGATCTTTCATACCCGTGTCTCTGGAGACCAACTATCAGGGAGTTTCATATATACAAAGGTACTGGCAGCATTATAAAGTGGACACAGGGAAGTATTTGGCACCCTAATATATATAGGCAGAGCTATCCAGAAAGGGAAGAAGGTAGTTATCATGGCAAAGCCATAATCCCAGAGAGGGGGTGCACTGCAATGAGTAATATCCAGATAGACAGCCAAACTATTAAGCTGTGTGACCCTATATGAATAAGACACAAAGACTATGAGGCTCTGGGCAAGAAGGTGAAAGATCTGGGGGCACAGGTGGTATTCTCCTCCATTTTACCTGTTGAGGGACATGGAGCTGGAAGGGAGAACAGGACACTGGAGGTGAATGGCTGGTTACGTAGATGGTGCTGTCGAGAGGGATTTGGCTTCCTGGACCATGGTATGTACCTCCAACATGAAGAACTGTTGGCGATGGATGGGGTGCTCCTTACAAAGAATGGGAGAATTGTCTTTGCTGAAAGACTTGCAAACCTGATCAGGAGGACTTTAAACTGAAGCTATCAGGGGTGGGAAGAAAAAGCCTGATGTTGTGCGGCATCCCCAACACTAAGTTCAAGAAAGGGAGTGACCAGAGAATAAATGAGTGGGAGAGAGGTGAGTTCAGTAATTTTCAGGTAAATTCGAAGGGACGTGCAGTAGGAAAAGATGTCTGTAATCTGAGATGTCTTTATACTAATGCAAAGAGTACGGGAAATAAACAGGAGGAACTTGAACTTCAAATATTGGAAAGTAAGTATGATCTGATAGGTATCACTGAGACTTGGTGAGAACAGTCTCATATATGGAGCACAGAGATTGAAGGATATACCTTGTTCAAACAGAACAGAATAAACAAAAAAGGAGGTGGGGTGGCACTATATGTCAAGAATGAATACACTTGCACTGAAATTCAGGATTTCGAGAGTTGCGCTGTTGAAAGTGTGTAGGTAAGGATAGAGCAAGGGACAAAAGAAGGGGATATTGTTGGGGGGGGATATACTACAGACCTCCGAACCAACCGGAGGAAC
>NW_015175367.1:68644-91890 GCF_001447785.1 Gekko japonicus
ACAGATATAGAATGGAAGGGACTTGGCTTGACAGCAGCACATGTGAAAGGGATCTAGGTGTTCTGGTTGATCACAAGCTAAACATGAGCCTGCAGTGCAATGTCACTGTGAAGAAAGCTAATGCAATCTTAGGATGCATTAACAGAAGCATTGTGTCGAGATCACAGGAGGTGGTAGTTCCGCTCTATTCTGCTATGGTCAGGCCAATGTGAAAGGGATCTGGGTGTTCTGGTTGATCACAAGCTAAACATGAGCCTGCAGTGCAATGTCACTGTGAAGAAAGCTAATGCAATCTTAGGATGCATTAACAGAAGCATTGTGTCGAGATCACAGGAGGTGGTAGTTCCGCTCTATTCTGCTATGGTCAGGCCTCACCTGGAGTACTGTGTCCTGTTTTGGGCACCACATTTTAGGAAGGATGTTGACAAGCTCGAGCGTGTACAGAAGAGGCCAACCAGGATGGTGAGATGGTTGGAATCCAAGTCTTACAAGGAAAGGCTGATATTTGTTGGATATGTTTAGCCTGGGAAAGAGAAGGCTTAGAGGGGACATGATTGCAGTCTTCAAGTATTTGAAGGGCTGTCATGTAGAAGATGGAGCAGATCTATTCTCTCTTGCTGCGGATTGCAAGACTAGATCTAATGGGTGGAAATTACAAGGGAGTCATTACCGGCTAAATATCAGGAGAAACTTCCTAACTGTAAGAGTGGTAGAGCAGTGGAACAGACTGCCTCAGGAGGTGGTGGATGCTCCTTCGCTGGACGTTTTCAAGCGGAGGCTGGATGACCATCTTCCGGGTATGTTGTAGGGCTATCTTTCGGCTCTGCTCCTGCAGAGTGCAGGGGGTTGGACTAGATGACCTGCAAGATCCCTTCCAACTCTAACATTCTATGATTGTATGATTCTGTAATCAGAAGTAAACACATAAGCCAGTAACAGTAACAGCAATGAATAGAAAACAGATAGATTTGAACTGATAATAGTAAAGGGAAAAGGGTAAAAACCTTACATTAGCTAAATAGCAACATTCTCTCATACATAGTAGCAGGAATACAAACCAATCACACTCTCTCACAAACAGATTAGTCATACAAAAGCCATGCAATTTGCAAAGCCCAAGAACTATAAACTATAAAGACAGTCTCTATGGGAACAGTACTATGCAAAGTAACAGAAGTAGCTGTTGCTTAAATAAAATCAAGAAAGCTCTCTCAAGGCCTGTAGAGATTGGTGAAAACGCTGTGGAAACAAAGACTTTTTTAAAAAACCCACTTTGGTTGAAGGCCTTTTTTACTGTGCTGATTGGAAAGGATTTCTGTCAATTTCTGTCTCTCCTGTTTTTCTCCCCTTAGTCTGACTTTCAGCTCAGCTTGAAATCTCTAAAGTATGGATGCTACTGAATTTTACAGTCCCATTGTTTTGGCTCAGAAATGCCTGCTTCCATGTGGACATTTTTCTCCACCTTGGCTTCCAAAATAGAGCATTAACCAAAACAAAAAAACAAAACCCTTCCATACAACATTGTCCTGTTTCCTGTTTTATTTTTCCTCAAAGCACTCTTTCCAAAACCTGGTTTACTGTAATTTTTTTCTTTTTGAAAAAATGCAATCAAAGCATGTTAGTACCCCATCTGGAAAGGATGGTATGCATTTTCTTGTACCACAATGGTTCCAACCTCATTGGTGACATTTTCCAATGGTCAGCCCTCCTCACAGGTGCCATTTTTAATTATTTTTTTGCCATCAAATCACATCTGATTTATGGTGAACAGTGGGCATAAAGAAAGCAGTGGGAAAGGTAAGGGAAAATGAGATTTCTCCTCTGCGTGAGTTCTAACATCCCTTGTACACCTCCAAACAGATGCTACAAAGATATATATCCCACCTAATATATGAAATTAAAGTTGGTTCTTGCAAATTCTGTGTATGTGTATTCATAGAGAATGTAATATAATTTCAGACTTGTCCTTCTGTGATGAATGTAGACCAAGCATTCTTTTTAGTATTTTTGTTCTAATTTGTATTAATTTGGTCTACGGCAGATAACAGATAGTTAGTCTTAATTACAGAAAACTGATAATCTAATTCAAATGAAAAAGCTGCAGAATGGTTTTAAAATAATCTTTTCCCATCATCCACAGATGCTCTTCTGCCACAAGGTTACGGATGAAAAACACTAATTCTTCCGCAGTCAGTGCCTGAATGGAATCCACCACTTTCTGGCTGCCTGTGAATTAGGCCGGCTTTCAGGCAGATTGCTTTTTAAAAAGATGGAAAACCAAACTCATCTCCAGAATTTTACACAAGCCATCTGCTTTTGTTTTTATGTCCAGTTGCTCAAACTCTCAGCTGAAAGGATTCACATTTTGCTATGAACCACCCTTTGGTTAATTTTATTATATGAGCTTTTGTGAAAGTCCCAATTAATTAGAAAAACAATCAATTTGGGGCAATGCTATTTAAAATCCGTTGTTGTACTGGTTATTAAATTTACAGTGCTGTACAGAAAGCCCCCCCCCTTTCACACTGGTTTAATATGCTACATTTTTAGTTCGCAAAACTGTAATTGAAAACAGGTTTCTATCACTTTAAATTAACAGAAGTTGGAAGAACAAAGCTTCCAGCCCTGGATTTTTATCCTGCTGAAAAAAACCTGCTGAAATATTATAATGCATCTTTAACCTAAGTGGAAATGGCATCCAGGTTTGGCTGTACTTTGCATTCTTTTAGCATTTTGGAATCGCTTTATATTATAATCTGAATCTACTGAAGGTTCTGATTAAGACTGATCTACCCTGGATTTTTAATGAAATATTCTTGGAATTGCTTTTTTTCTTCCTATCTAGGGGCCCTGTAAGCTAAATACCATTAATATGTTTTTTATATCTATTAAAGGGGGAAAACCTCAGTTCCATTAAATCAGTTATAACTCTCCAGCTAGTGGGTGCACGGCTGTTATAGGGAGAAATGATGTAGAAATATTCCAATATCAACTTTTGTGAAAGAAAATCAGGGACAGAACAATAAATTGTTCTAAACTATTTCTGTAGACTTGAGCAAGTTTCAGATATTTGCAGACCTACATTAGGGCAAATTTATACCAAGGGCCCTATTACACCAAGGGTCTTTGTAATCCATTTTGGTAGTCGGTTGCTAATGGATTTTTTGTGTGTGTCATTTCAGATACAGCAGTTTTAGCAACCAGCTGCTAACGGATTTTATTTACTTTTTCATACAAAGCTGCTTGCATCTGGTTAACAAAGCATGGGTGAACAATTCTAGAGGCAAACTGCTTTCTTCCATTTTCATGTCTTCTTTCTGAATTGCTGAAGTGCGCTGTTTAAAATGTCCACAGAGCTTCCAAGAGCACCATGCTTTTTTCCTGCACATTTTCCAATGTGTGATCTTCCTTGAACTTTTTTTGGGTATTTTCTAAGTTGAGTGCTATATCACTAGACCAATATAGCACTTCAGTGCTACAGCAACACCATTGAGATGCCTTGGCACCACTATATTGGTCTAGCAATATAGCACTCAACTTAGAACATTTTTAAAAGGTTCAAGGAAGATCATGCTGTGAAAAAGGGCACCGGGGGGGGGAAGTGCAGTGCTACTTGAAATGTCCAAATTGCTTCAGAGACGGCTCATTAATGGAATGAAATTCACTGTATGAAACCACCATCTCTGTATAGCTTTACTTGGAACTGGGCCAACAACTGATAACATCCAGTTTAGAATGGTAATGTCAAAGGGGCCCAACTGATTTCAGTCATGGAACTTAGGCTGCTGTCCTATAATGTTTCCTGAAGACTAGCAGTGCAGTCCTAAACAGGGTTAAACCCTTCCAATCCCATTTAATTCAATAGGCTTAGAAAAGTATAACTGTGTTTAATATTGGCCTAAGAGAACCACTGAAGATAATGAGGTATTTCTGAATACTGAGGACTTCATACTGCATAGCCTTCAAAAGCCTGTATCACCAATACATTTTTTAAAACTCTGGAATGGCTCATACTAGCGTTTCCATTAATGTGATAGGAAAGAATGAGCTATGACTTCACCCCATTCCCAGGGTTGTGCATAGTCCATATTTGGGAGACAGGGCTCTTTAGTCAATTGTTCATCATAGATAAAGCATACAGGGAATGAAATATTCATTAGAGATACCAATTCTCACTAGTGGCCAATGAACAGGATATAAATTGTGAGAATGTTTTAATTACCATGCAGAAATTATTGATAGCCTTCACAAAGGATGATCAAGCACTCACTAGTTTGTGAGAGCCAGTTTGGTGTAGTGGTTAAGTTTGCGGACTCTAATCTGGGAGAGCCGGGTTTGATTCCCCACTCCTCCACTTGCACCTGCTGATGTGACCTTGGGTCAGTCACAAGCTCTGGCACAGCTGTCCTTGAAAAAGAGCAGTTTGTGTCAGAGTTCTCTCAGCCCCACCCACCTCACAGGGTGTCTGTTGTGGGGAGGGGAAGGGAAAGGAGTTTGTAAGCTGCTCTGAGACTCCAAGTGAAGGGCGGGGTATAAATCCAATCTCTTCTTCTTCTCTTCTTCTAGTTTGACTCATTTCCTGAGGGAGCAGATTTAAATGGTCTGTGCATCTATTCATTGACCTATTATTGGCTATTCAGCATGGACATCCTTAGTGTCCAGTGGAGTTCTACTCCACTTGTCCTCACTACACCACTGCTCTGCTCACCAGGCAATTGTTTAAAGAGTTGAGTCAATCATAAATACATAGATACATAAAAATGTATTTTTAAAAAATCCTACTATTGAATATTTGCTTAAATAGTTTTTAGCCACTGTAATGGTTGCCAATCTAATTGTGTTTTTTGAACTTGCAAAATTTTTGAGGAAAAAAATTCTAATCCTGTTTGACAGGCATTCAAGTTATTCAGTATCACACTGAATAGATTCAGTGATCACCTCCTGGCTGATCATCAGAGTCAAGCACAGTAAGGTAAACTGCTGAGCATGTTCAATGCAAAACTCACAGCATCCCTAGACTTCACCACCAAGTGATGGGGTACCTTGATGACCTGCACAACAACCCTGTGAGGTTGGTTAGGCTGAAAATATGTGACTGGTCCAAAATCACCCAGTCAGCTTCCACCACAAGATGGGGATCTGAACCTGGGTCTCACAGACCCTAATCTGAAGCTCTAACTGTTACATCACACTGGCTTTCATAGGGTGGCTGCTGATGAACAGTAGCAAGCAGCTGGGCCTAGCTGAGTCATGCAAATCAGGTGGTATCAAGCCACCCAGAGGGTGCTGCCTAGGGATGCCAGCCTCCAGGTGGGACCTGGGGATGCCTGGAATAACTGCTCATCTCCAGACTACAGAGATAATTTCCCATGGAGAAAATGGATGCTTTGGAGGGTGGACTCTGTGGCATTGTACCTCACTGAGGTCCCCGTCCTCCCCAAGCTCCACCACCAAATCTCCAGGAGTTTCCCAGCCTGGATCTTGCAACCTTACACCCCATCCCCTGCCGGTGGCCGGGGGGGACCTGGTGACCCTAAATTGCTGCCAGGCCTAGGGTTGCCAACCTCTAAGTAGGGCCTGGAGGGCCCCCCCCCCCCGAATTACAACTTAACTCGACAGCAGAGATCTGTCTCCATGGAGAAAATGGCTGCTTTGGAGGGTGGACTCTGTGGCAGCTGAGGCCTCTCCCTTCCCAAAACCCAGTGCTCCTTACAGTCCACCTCAAAACCTCTAGGGATTCCCCAGCCTGGCACTGGCAACCCTTGTCAGGCCTGGCCCCAAGGCTACCCCCTCTCCGTCCCTCCCTCCCTCCCTCCAAGGCCAAAAGAGGCCAGGAAAGGGACCTTCCTCCTCCGCTTGCCTTTTACTGACAGAGCCAGTTAGCAGCCTCCCCTCTCCGCCACCCTGAACATTCTAATCTCTCACCATTGATGTCTGGAGTTAGATCCCTGCAGAGGCCATTTCAAAAGGTATTAGAAGAAATTCAACCCTCCCTGAAGGGATTTTTTAAAACTTTTTGGATTTTTCTGCAGACACAGGAAGTCTACTGACTATGTAGGAAAAGCTGTTGGGGGAGAGTGAGCCCTCTGCTGGCAGAAATAAGTATCCGCACAACCCCCTCCCTGGAAATTAGCTATATAGACAAGAGGCGGGACCTGCAATACTTGTGGGGGGGGGAGTATTCTCCACGACTCAAAGCCTGAAGAAGCAGGATACACTGCAGGAGCCAGTTTGGTGTAGTGGTTAAGTGTGCGAACTGTAATCTGGGAGAAACGGGTTTGATTCCCCACTCCTCCACTTGCACCTGGCTGGATGACCTTGGGCAAGCCGTAGTTCTGCTAAGAGAACAAAATGTCAAATATCATCTCCATAGATTCTCAAAAGATATAGTACAACCTTATAATATATACTAGTCCTCCTCTAGTATATATTATATACTAGTATATATTATAAGGTTGTACTATATCTTTTGAGAATCTATGGAGATGATATTTGACATTTTGTTCTCTTATATTATGAATTGTGACTATGATGATTAATATGTATGAAGAAATTATTGTAATAATATTTTTCTAAATATATAAAATTATTTATGATAGGTTATAATTCATCTGTGCACGGTATCTGTTGTATGTTGGTTTTCCTACTTACCGTGGGTCCTTGTTTGGGTTTTGTGTAGTTCTGCTAAGAGCTGTTCTTGAAAAAAAGAGAAGGTTCTGTCAGAGCTCTCTCAGCCCCACCTACCTCACAGGGTGTCTGTTCTGGGGAGGGGAAGGGAAAGGAGTTTGTAAGCCGCTCTGAGACACCTTTGGGTAGTGAAGGGCAGGGTATAAATTCAATCTCTTCTTCTTCTTCAGGTGAGCCCAGCCTTCTCCCTCCCCAGCAGTGGAGGTAGCAAGGCTGGCTCGCCAAGCTTTCTCCTTCTCCTTCCTCCCTCCCCAGTGGTGGCAGCGGCAAGGCCGGCCCACCCTCCAAGCTTTCTCCCTCCTCCCCTCCCCAGCAGCAGCAGCGGCGAGGCCAGCCCGCCAAGATTTCTCCTTCCCCCTCCCTCCCCAGCAGCAGTGGTGGCAGCGAGGCTGGCCCAACAAGCTTCCCTCCCCAGCAGCGGCAAGGCCGGCCCACCAAGTCTTCTCCTGCCCCCGCCCCCTGTGGTGGTGGCGAAGCCTTCTCAGAGCATTCCCTGCGCATGTGCAGGGAACACTCCTTTACTTTTGGGAGGATTTAAGTATCCCCCCTATAGTTTTTTTTTTTACAGTTTTTAGATTTTAATGCACATCTGGAGATTGCCCCAAATGTGCAGGAAAATCTCCCTGCCCCCCAGGTGCCCCCAATGTACAGATTTAGATATCCGCACGCAGGGGGTGCCTTGGCTATTAGATATATAGATGTGGATTTAGTTATCAGTTTAACACTGCAACAACCAGGACAAAACTCACATCAGTGCTGGTAGTGAGAAATGAAGGGAGAACAGGAAGCTTCAAATGTCAGGTTCAAAGGCAGTTGGACAGTGGAGAAACTGCCTGCAGATACCTCATGATCAAAAGAGGTTTTCATGAAAAACTGGGTAAATAAGCCATTATGGATACTTTAGATCTAGAAAATCCCTGGAGTATTGATTTAATGGCTACACTACTATCTTCCTACTCTGTATATCTAGGATTCTGTATTTTCATAAGCAAACATGGATGGACATATTTGCTGACTGGAAAATGAGGGTTAGAATCCACCAAATGCCTCAACCATAGAACTGCCATGAAGCTCTGTGGGGTTTCAGTGGGACTCCCACATATTCCAATTGAAATTATCCATTTAAATGTGCAACAGCTGTGGTTGAAGGATAGCTCACAGTGGCTCAAATTCAACATGTAGGTGGGAAAACTCATATTGTGTGTTATGTATGTTGTGTATTGAGAGCTTTGAGCGAACACTCATTGTTCGAGAGGCTCCTAGCTGCTACATTTGGATTGGCCACCCTTGCTGAGCCAACCAATCAGGGAACATCCACATGAAGCATTACTTATTGGTGTGTTTGTATTTGGAGGGTGTGTTTTGGGCTATGGGTTTTGTGTTTAGTGCAGCTTGCCACATGTGTGTTGTTGTTAAGTTCTCAATAAAGAAGCTATGCTGAAACCACGCTAGTCTCGTGAACCCACTATTTACCAATGTACATTCTTTAAACTAATCATATAATTGTGTAAGCAGACTTACACACCTTTCTAAATCTTGGAAAAGTGACAGCCTGCTAAGAGTCTAGTTACTGTAAATACTGCTGAAAGAGTAGTTTAGTCCACTTGTACCCTAGGGGGAGCTGTGGAGTTTATTGAATGTTTTCTCTTGCAGTTCAACCTACCGTCTATTGTTTCTCTTTTGTGCTATGTGTGAGTATGTGTTAGTGCTTGTGCTCTGAAGGCCTCTCTGTTGTATTAATAGCCTACAGTCAGTTATTGTCTTTTTGCAAAATCCTGTTGCAGTAAACTCATTGAAAGCAAACTCCAAAGTGCAGATTGGATTATTTCCTGAACTCTGCTAACACTAAATCCATTGGAGTGAATGGCTATGAATGTTGCATGTGTACTAGATAGTCTGAGCTGTGGAATGTGCTTCTTCTTTCACTAAAAATTATGTTTGCCCAAGGGCCCACTGATCTTGTGCAAATGAAAGTTTTAACCAGAGGAAGCATGCTCCATGGTAGAGATCATCTACCATGCATGGAACTCATTCAAAGGATCCAAGCCAATGGGCTTAGAGGGGTATAACTCTGCTTAAGATAGTCTTGTTGGTATACTAACAGTTGGAACAGGCGAAGTATTAAAAGGGGATTGATTGAGACTTAAGAGACAAAGCTAAAATCTTCTACTTTGAACTTAGTTGATCTGTTTTGAGTAAGCCTTTCCTTTCATTTATTAGCTTCATTGACCAGAGGTCTTAAGCCAAGGTTTGAGTAAGTTTATATAGGAGTGTCTCGAAATCTTTTAACATTGCTTTTCATTTGGGATTTCCGGTTTATGGCGACACCCTAGCGGATGCATCTCCAGGACCTCCCGGGGATGTGATCTGCGCACCAGCGGATGGGGGGGGACTGGTCGCCAACCTCCCCGGAGCCTTGGTGAAAGGCTCCTAGCCATGGAGCTTTTGAAGAGTGGCCTCTTTGCCAATGTGTTGCTGGGGAATTGAGGTGCCTTTCCGCCCCGACGGTCCTGCCGCTAAGTGTCCGTATGGAACTAGAGCCGCTGACCAGGACAAGTGTTGGAGATTGGGCATTTGAAACGTATCCTGAGTGAGGTCGTATGACCAACAATGAACAGTGAGTCAAGTTAAAGTGAATGATGGGAATTTAAAAAGAAAATCACCCCCTGGGAACGGAGAGAAAAGCGAGCGGGGGAGGGGGCCCTCTCATACGCATAAATGAAAAAGTGACTTACCAAGGGGGGAGTGAAAGCAAAAGCATTGAAATCTGTTTTAAGAGACTTACCAGAGCACAGTCAGGCATACGGGCGAATTTCAGAGACTTTAGCAAGTTTTTTAAAAGTAAACAATCCATAAAGATGGCGGGGAAGAAGACAGACTGGCAAAAGTGAAACTACCAGGGAGCATGAGCCCCTGACTGGAAGAGGTCACTGAGTTCTCTAAACAGCAAACCCACATTGCTTTTAATTTGAGAAATTGTATATATTTTAGCATATAAATGACATACTTTTCTTATTAAGAGGCAAAAATATATGATATTTTTCAAGGTCTCCAGAAGCTCATCATCTGTTGGATTTTGTTGGGCACTTCAGAAGACTGATTTGAGAGTTCTTTTGTACTTTGGAAAGATCACCCTGACTGTTTGCATGACTAGAGGTAAAAGAGAAGATACTTTATGTGACATATTGCAAAAGCAGTCACTGAAATCACATTAACTTGGAGCAGCTCTCCTGGTTTATATTCCTCATAGGTATGGAGCTAACATCAATCAACAGCTGACAACTTTAAATCAGAACCTTGCAACTCAGCGGCTCCAACTGACTGAAACGTCAAAAAAGACAGAGCAAACAACTGAGAAAGCTCTCCTGGTTTATATTCCTCATAGGTATTTCAGGGGCTGAGTCTTCTCTACCTTTAACAGTGAATCTAAACTGATGAACAGACTAGAGAGCTTGAAGCCATCTGCTTTAAGTAAAATTTGGCATCCTTTATTCCTCAAAATTTGCTCTGATTAGGTTTTTTTTTTTAAAAAAGAGGATTTTTTAAAAAACAGGGAACAACATATGATTAAGCTTATGTACAAATGAGACATTCTCCTCTGGACCTTAACAAAAGAACCCTCTACTTAGGGGAGTTTCAAAAACAGCATGAGGATCATCTGTTCAAATAAAACAAGTCCTTAAAAATCCACTGGCAGCATGCAAGCCATTGGTCATGTCTTTGAAAATCACTGAATAACATCAGGAATGAACTTCTGAGTGTGTTTAATGTTATATTGATGGCATTCAGGGGGTGGAGATGAAAAATTGGGATGTCAAACCAAACTTTAAACTTAAGCAAAATTGTAGCAGGTGTTTTGTATTATGGCACAGCAGATGGTCAAGGAAGAGATAACCTAAACATTAGCATAAGCCTAACTACAAAATGAGCGTGACATTTCTATATGGAGGAGGAGTTGGATTTATACCTCACTCTTTTTGGAGTCTCAGAGTGGCTTACAATCTCCTTCCCTTCCTCTCCCCACAACAGACACCTTGTGAGGTAGGTGGAGCTGAGAGAGCTCTGACAGAACTGCTCTTGAGAGAACAGCTCTGAGAGAACTGTGAATCATCTATGGTCACCCAGCTGGCTGCATGTGGAGGAGTGGGGAATCAAACGCAGTTCTCCCAGATTGAAGTCTGCTGCTCTTAACCACTACACCAAGCTGGATGGACAGGTAGCTAGATGATGATGATGATGATGATGATGATGATGATGATGATGATGATGATGATGATGATGATGATGATGATTTGGATTATTGATTGCCCTATCCCGACTTGCACCGGGCAATGTACAGTATGGCATAAGCCTTAGGAACAGTATACAATCTTCAAATATAATAACATTAATAACATTAAATCCAATTTAAAACAGATTCAAGATGGCATCACTAACAATTACATAATTGAAAATCTGGAATTCTGGACCATTTGGTCACTTCCTAGGTTTTTTTGGAGGAGGAAGGGAGTGCCAGCCATGTTGGAAAACCATCGCTGTCCCTAACCAAAAGCCTGGTGGAACATCTCTGCCTTACAGGCCCTGCGGAACTGCATAAGGTCTTGCAGGGCCCTGACAGTATTAGGCAAAGACAAATGACAGTTTACTTGACCCACACAGAGTGTCACTTGACTTGCTTACTTTGGTCCTATGAAATTGTCAGCTGCTCAGACATTTTTAGTAGAGGTATATTTGAGCTGTATTAGTGGTACACCAGTTTCTGGGTTCTGTAGGCTGATAAGTGGATGGCATGTAAATGATCCTGCTCTGTGACAGAGGAAGTGCCTCAATCTAGATGACATTTTGTTCCTTCCAGTAATAAGAGTCTTTGAGCTGGTTTGCTCAGGACAGTAGCAAGCAATGACTTACGTGCATGAATGACCATTACAGATCTAACATCAGAAATAACTTAAATATCATGAAATATTGCAGAAGTTTATATCTGCTAGTCATTAAACGGTGCACATGTATATGCATGGATCCACCCTTGATCTATGTAAACATTAATCAAATATTTGGACTGTAATACACAATTTTACTGTAACACTCATTTATATTACAAGTTGAGCCTTCGTACTGTGAAGATCCCACTCCATAATCAACACACAGAGATTTTTGAACCAATGGGGCACTTTCACAACTTCATGGTCAGCCTTCATCAAACATGGAAACTAGTGGCAATAGGCACTGTTGCCACATGATCAGAACTTTATTACTGTAATGTTTTAGTCTCAATGAGAAAGTGTTCTTTCCTGGCACCTGTGATTGGCTTGGGTATCTATTTAAAATGTGTATGCCAGGCACCCTCAGGCTACTTCCAACATATAGTGACCACATGAATTAATGACCTCCAAAATGTCCTATCATTAACACCTTGTTCAGGTCTTGCAAACGGAAGGCAGTAGCTTCCCTTACTGAGGCAATCTATCTCGTGTTGAGTTTTCCTACTGCTTTCAACTTTTCGTAGCATTATTGTCTTTTCCAGTAAATCCTGTCCACCTGAATCTATCTTGCCTTCTCAGATAGCTTCAGTTTGGTCATTTTAGCTTCTAGGGAAAATGCAGTCATGATTTGATCTACAACCCACTTATTTTGTCTTTTTGGCATTCCACGGTATCCATAAAACTCTCTTCTAACACCACATTTCAAACCAATCGATTTCCTTGCTGTTAGCTTTCTTCATTGTCCACCTTTCACATCAGTACATGGTAAGGGGGAATACAGAGATACCCTTTAAAAACTCTCTTCCATTTAGAGGACCATTTGTGCTTATACAGCCTGTAAGACATAACCCTTGTCTCCGAGAGTATGGCACTGTGGATATTGTTAGATTAGGGGTCT
Organism: Gekko japonicus; assembly: GCF_001447785.1. Lineage (NCBI taxonomy): Eukaryota > Metazoa > Chordata > Lepidosauria > Squamata > Gekkonidae > Gekko > Gekko japonicus. Next base: position 81,212 of record NW_015175367.1, read on the forward strand.
GTGTCATTCTGGCTAGGGTATGGAAATTGACAGTTTACAGAAACTGGGCAATAAGCCATGAAACAAACTGCAGCCAAGAACATAACAGGAAATCCTGGAGGCAATGCTATATCAAATGTAATTTAACTTCATCATTGTTCTGAAAAAACATTGCCTTCTATGTGACTATAAATATGCCAAGTTAAAATGGCCACAGATTCTCCATCTGCTTTCCTGGAGATCTTGGATAGTTTTAAACATATTTAAATCTTATCTGCCTATGCATTTAGGATCCTGGTCAGCAACTAGATTAGCCAGCTAGCCAATCTAAATCCCAGCACCAGGTAAAGTGTCCTAATTTGCAGAAACATTTTAGAAAAATCTAATCAAATAAAGCCTGTAGTACCAATTGCTTCAGCTTGTCATTTCAGTTGCCTGAGAAACATCAATTCATGGTAACTTTACCATATTAGAAAGAGTAAGAGTTAGTTCTGAATTTCTTTAATGAATTCAACGTTAGGATAACAGTCAATGAATTTTTGCCCCGGGGGAAGGGGGGGATATGGTAGCTTCGGATACTTTCATGCCTGTACATGAGGTAAAACATCAAAATGGCATCTTCCTGTTCAGAATTGGAGCTTTTTAAAAACAAAGTAATAATACAGAAAGAACAAGACTGCAGCCAAGAAAACAGCTCCCTTCTGGAATTTGCTGTTTGAAGCCTTTGAAGTTATTTTAGAAACGTATGGCCTTCAGAAAAGCCTCTTTGGATCATTCCAGACACTTTTTAATATAACAATATGAAAATCTATTCTGATTTTTTTTTTCTGAACTGAATTAATTATTTCATCATCATCAACTATTGTTCATAAATTGTTGAAAGCAGCAGGGACACACTGAAGCAGAAGCTATGATTACCATCCAAAATTGCCTTCTGAAATTACTCAGTTCAGTAGTCATTGCCACATAAGGTCACTTAGTGATGAGGTGGAGAGAAGAGTAGACTGGAAAATATAGCCTGGAGAACATGGCGTGATTGATCCTGAAATGTGCTGAGCACCAGTTGAGAGATACTCTATGCTTTCTCTTCCCCATTAAATTTGTGTAAGGTCTGGGCACTCAGAGCCTCTGTTAAATACCACAGCATCTTGATGGACCAGGCTCTTTGAAGAAACAGTCCAGATTTAATTTCTTCCATTTCACACAAGCCAGAAAATGACTGCATTATTTGTTATTCCAATTTGCAACTTTTGAAAATGGTTGAAAGATAATTTAATTCTGTTAATGAAATGTGTTTTATTTCAAAGGAAATGGTTCGCTGCTCCAAAGAACCTTTCAGAAAATGAGGGAAAGGGATAGAATTAGTGAGGATCTTTTGGCATCCATTCCAACCCAATCTCATCCACTTTTCATGAATTCCTGTTGATAGGCACACTCTGTTGGGGAAGAACAATGTGGTAGATTGTGTTTTAAAGTAGAATGTGGAGGGCAACTAAAATGATTGAGGTGCCTTCTTTATTCAAGAAGTGGAAAGCTCACTAAACCATTACATCAGTGTGCGGCCGCAGTAGAAAGATTAGGAAAGGAATTACATTCAAACATCACATTAAGCTACCATTAGGCCTGAAGTAGAACAAACCCAGCTTGTTTCTATGCATCATTTCTGTGCCCTCTTTCCTCTGGGCCTGAAGCAGAGAAGGTCACTGGTAACCATACCAGGCTCAGGTGCAGTGGTAGCAGTCACCAGCCACCACTGCAGGCCAGCCACAACAGAGGAGGACACCACCTGCCACTGTGGACCTGGGAGCGGTGGTGCTGGATGCTGGCAGCTACTGTGGACCCACTGGTAGGTGGTGGGGCCTGGAGCCTAACCAGGCTCTAGGATTGCCAAGTCTTACCTTGGCTTTAGTGGGGGAATCCAGGACCCTGCCAGGAGTCTTCTTGTGTATGCACTCTGCGCCCGCGCCACGATGACCCCACCCAGAAGTGGCATCATGCCGGGCACAATGGGGGCGGGGCCACAGTCATTCAAGGGAAAACCATAGAGTTTTCCCTCAAATGATAGCACGTCCCCCCGCAATGTGCCCAACGCGATGATGTCACCACCGGGTGGCATCCTCATACCAGGCACATCTGGCATTTTGGGGGCGGGGTTCCCCCGGCGGCTGAATCCGGACCGGCAGGGAATGGGCCTCTCGAGTGGGGTTTTCCCCACCCCCTGGGGGGACTTGGCAACCCTACCAGGCTCAGCGAGGGGGAAGATATGGAATTCCCCCCACAAGTCTCGCAGCCCACCACGTGCATATTTATATGTCACAACTAACCAATGTTAATTTTAAACGAAGGTTCCATTATCATGTTTGGCATTAGAAGGAACAGGGGAGAAAAATGGAGCAAGAAGAACATATAAGCCTGACAACAACGTGAATTCATGTACATTTAAGCTTAATGTCTGCTTGATGTGAATCTGAATGCAACCTCTGTATCTCAATGCTTTTACACAAATGTATAATGCTGACATATTTGCAATAATGTGTGCTATTTGGGGCATTCCATTACAAAAAAGCAGTATCTTGTGCTACAGATGGTATGTGAAAAGACAACTAATGACTGAGGAACTGAAGAAATTTCCCTAAGATGAAAGGGTAAAGTCTTCAGGACTCTTGGCTTGCTAATAACAGAGTCTTATTTAAAAGTGGGTAGAGACAGCAGAAAGAAAAAACTCTTCTTTATTTTTCGTTTACAACGCCAGCAGATGGGAGAGGATATCACATATATCAGAAAGAATAAAGTGCTTATACCAAATCAGACCATTAGTCCATCTAGCTCAGTTTTGCCCATGCTGACTGGCAGCCATTCTCTGGGGTCTCAGGAAGATAAAACTCTTATCTAGCTCTTTCTACTGGAGATATTTTAACAAGGGGACCTGAACATGGGACCTTGGACATGCAAAGCATGTGCTTGAGCACATGGTCTCTGCCTGAGTGTAACTGAGCTGCATTTTGGTTTATGAAGGATAAAATACTTTATACAATGTATGTTTCAGCTTATGAATTAACTGGTATAAATATGGTGATGGGCATAGTTTAGACATAATTTAACTCAGCCTGTAGGCCTGGGATACTGCTTGGTACTAGTCTCAATTTTAAATATGGCAGGAGCACATTATTTTTATTTATTTATTATGTATTTCCCCCCCTTTTTTTTTTTTGGTCCACTTTTCTTGTAGAGACATAAAGCACATTTTTGTTGTTCAGTCGCACAGTCGAGTCCAACAGGCTATAAGAACATAAGAAGAGCTTTGCTGGATCAGACCAGTGCTCCATCAAGTTCAGCATCCTATCTCACACCATGGCCAACCAATTCCTTTGGAGGGCCAGCAACAGGCACAGAGGCCAAGGCCTTCTCCTGATGTTGCCTCCTTCCTCTGAATGTGGAGGTTCTCTTTAGTCAGCATGGCTGGGAGCCACAGATATACCTGTTCTCCATGGATCTGTCTAATCCCCTTTTAAAACTGTTTGTGTCTGTAAAAGACATGTAAAATACAGCCTACCACATACAGTGAACAGAGCAATAGACTAGATCACACAAATTAAATAACAATGAAAAGAAACAGTATACTATGCTGTATAAACTTATTTTCACAATTAGAGAACACTGAAGTACACCTTTGAACGTCTCTTGCCTTGAGAACCCCATGGGGTCACCATAAGTTGGCTGTGATTTGATGTAAAAAAAAATTACAGGCAGTATAACACATCCAGTAAATAACCTTATATTGGGAAACAAAGGGAAGAGGAGGAGGAGGAGAGTTGGTTTTTACCCCACTTTTCTCTACCCTAAGAAGTCTCAAAGCCGCTTACAATTGCATTCCCTTCCTCTCGCCACAATAGTCCCTTTATGAGGTAGTTCAGGCTGAGAGAATTCTGAGAGGACTGTTTCCGGCCCAAGGTCACCCAGCAAGCTTGATGTGGAGGAGTGGGGAATCAAACCCAGTTCTCCAAATTACAGTCCACTGCTCTTAATCGCTACACCAAGTTGGCTGATGATGGAAAGAAAATGCAGGAATAAGTAGATCTTAATGGTCTTTTGTAGCATCAAACCTTATCATATTGGGGAAACGTAAAACAAAAATTTATCGTCTGATAAACTGGAGCTCTGGGCACTGACATTACCTGCAAGACTTGCAAGATTTCCTTAGTCACATGTGTGGAGGGAATCTTTTGTATTCTTGTACACGGGCCCTAAGCAGGACAATTCCACTCGCAAATTAATTATGGGAAAGCATATATGGGGTTGGATCCAACCAGTTTTGCTGCAGGTGAAAAGGGGAGGAGGCACTCTCATTTGACCAGCAAAAAAGGCTATGGTGGAGATCATGGAACCTGCATGTGTGATGAGAGCTGGAGTAAAGAGGAGAATTAATTTCACTTAATCTCAAGTAAAAAAACCCTGGCTGGATCCAACCCATCATTGGTCCTTGGAATTAATGTGGATGTGTCCTTTTAGAACATTAGCACCTGTCTCACTATTTTGAGACACCATGTCTTTTTCCCCAGTGTGAGATGATATAAGTGATGCAAGTTTATCTGCTTCTAGTCTGACCCTTTCCATTAAAATATTATATACTCTTATTATTAAATCAAGTAACTTCTGAAGGGAAGTGAAATAAAGTTTTAATAGTTTAACAGATAGGTGGTGAGTTTGATGTAAATGTCAAATGACCAGAGGCAACTTTTCTCTGTGATTTCCAGTATCACGTGATGATCATTTTTTCTGACATTTTGGGTTATGCTTTCTCACAAGGAGATAAAAATCATATATTTCTTTCCATTCATGCCAATCAGATGCTCTACCACTGAGCTACAGCCCCTCCACTTGTACTACAGAGTCATGGTTTCTTCATACCCTGTTATATATGTTTCCTTTATTCTGTGTTGCAATTTGGATCAGATCATTTCTCAGTTCCTGTTTCATACAGTGCCTAGCCAGTTGCCCTAGACTGCTAACAAACAGGCCATGGAGGCCAAGGCCTCTCTCTGCAATCTTTCCTGTGAGTAAGCAGGACTGAATAAAGTGAGATGCCTGATGAAACAGTCACACAAGTACACTGTTAATTTTTTACAAACAAGGTTGGAAAAGAGCTGACTGTTCAGGTATATTTGGCCTGGGCCACTCACAACACAGTTTGGCAGAAGTCTGGGGTGGTACAATGGGCTACATCACTTCAGGCTGCAAATGATCGTTTGTATTTTGATTCCCACTGCTCATGTAAAAACTAACTGAAAATAAGATTTTAGCATCAAGGAAAACATTCTAAGCTGAGCCTTTCCAATGCTGTACTAGTTTGCCATTTACAGGGAATTGTTAAGAGGAGAAATGTAGTGCCTCACCTATCCATTCTACCACCACAGCACTGCCATCTCATTCTGCTTTGTATCTAGATCAGGACTTAGTCCTCAGCTCTGTGGCAGCATGACCAGTGGGCTAAAATGACATATAGCATGCTGCTAAAAGGCAGACCTTTACTTTGACATAGAGGAGAGAAAGTTTGGAGAAGAAGCCCATTAGGCACTAGGAAACCCTTGGACATCATGGCGCTTTGGGGCACCATATTGGGGAATCACTTTAAATTCAGAGAGTGAATCCTGGCTTTCCGGCACTTTACTGGAGTAAGAGATAATTCAGAAGACTCAAGAAAGCATGACCTTTGGGTCTGCAAGAAGCACCGATTCTGAAATACCTTTTCCCATCCTAGAAAAATGTTTGGCTTAGAATATCCCAACATTTTGTAATTTTGCCCCCCATGTGATTGTTCTGCCTCCCTAGTACCCAATACCGTGGCTGTACCCAATACTCTTTCTCACAATCCTGAAAGTACCACAGGTTCAACAAATTCAAGGACCTCTGGTTTAGATACTATACACTGCTATTCTGACCAAACAATTTGTGGCATAACTAATGTTTACAAGGCATAAAGTATTCAGAGCAAGAAAAAGAAACTGATTCTGTCACCTTGAATACATAGAAGGAAAGTTATATGCTGTAGGCAAGAACAGTACTAAAAACTATTATGGCAGTACAGTAAAACAACAATGGTTTTTTCCTCAGGGAAACCCATCAGCACCTTTTGTACTTTTCTTCATAAGTTGCTTCATAAGGACCACCTTCTGCCATATGACTCTACCTGCTCACTCCGATTATCCTCGAAGGCCCTGGTTCGGTTGCCCCCATGTTCTGAGGCTAGGTGTGTGGCAACCCACGAAAGGGTCTTCTCTGTCTTGGCATCAAAACCTTGGAACTCCCTCCCCAGGGAGATTCATCTGTCTCCTTTTGTTGATTCAGTGTCTTTCTCCAGCAGGTTAAGACTTTTTTGTCTGGAATACCTCCAGTAATGGTTTGGGACCCTCCTTCTAGTGTTGTTTATTTATGTGTTTCTAATTGAAGTTTATATTATTTACTGTTGTTATTTTTTATGTTCACTGTCTTGTGGACCCTGATTGGGTGGAAAGGAGGCATAAAAATGTTAGGAAGGCAGGCAGGCAGGAAGTTTAGGGAGCAAAATTATCTTTTCAAAATACATCGTTTTTGAAGAGCCCAAAAGGAGGAAGATTCCTTTCTCTCCTCAGCTAGAACCTAGAGCTATCAGTGTTAAAGGTCCTGCTGCTTTCTGGTGTCATCCTAAATGGATGCAGAGATGGAACATTAACTCTGCTGACCCAACAGAATTGGTGCAGAGGGAGATGTGTCCTTCAGATAAGTAGTTCCCAACTCCTGCTTAGTGTTTTGAAGGTAGTCAGTAAGGTTAATCTGCCCACCCAACCCCTCTAAGCCATACAACAGTTGAAGTTTCAAAGTAATCTTCAAGGGCTGCCCCACTCAGAGAGGTTATAGTAGTCAAGCCTAGAATGTGAGAATGTATGAATCATAGCTCTCCAAATATTGTGTAAAATTTAAAATATATTAAATTACTTTAAAAACTTATAAGATCTTAAACAATACTAAAAATAAAATACTAAAATACATATCACATCACAGCCCAAAACATGCTGATACCACCATGTCTTCATTTGCTTTCCATGGGCAGGGTGCTAAAGAAGTCCTGTCCTTGGATTTTAGTCCTGGAAGGATGCCGTTTGAATCATAGCCTTCCCACCTGACCTCAGCTAATGGGGAGTCATCTGTCATCTGTAGAAGAATGTGTTTGGTCACCTGAGCAAAAGGTGCATGAAAATGGTACGTGGATGCATTCCTTTCAAAAATCAGATGCTATGACATGGTGCTTTTGGGGGCAAATTGAAGTAAGGTCATTTGAAATGCAGAATGGAGATGTGATCAAATGAAATTGTGATCAAGTCATACATCTTACAAGAGGTTATTAAACAGCAGTTCAGGCTTGTGTTTTATTTTATAAATAAAACTTTCAATGTTTATCTCCCCCACCCTTTCTCTGATCTTAGATTGTTCCCCAGTTAGAAGTAGCAAGTAAAGACATGTTCTCCCTCCACTTCTTTCAGCAGAACCTCAGGTCTTGAAATCAAGGAATCATTTCCTTATGGTATAAACAACAAACAAACATGTGTTTCTTTTGTCTTTGGACAAGCAATTAACATGCAAACAGAAAAAGAAAATCTCAGAGGAAGAATGAAGAAGAATCTTGCATTAATATGAGATTTGCATTACAAGTCTGGCAATGTGAAAGCTTATACTGTTAAGTTTGTGTGTGTGTGTGGTTTTTTTTGTGTGTATCAGGAGACACCTTGGTTTCAGAGGGAATTCTCATTTTCTCTAAACAATACTTAGTTTTACTACATTAAAAATAATACAGTATTATAATATAATGCATACAAATACTTAAATCAATTGATGCATAACTGAAGTTCAAAAACGTAACACTGGAATTAACTAATTATGTGCATATCTTTCAGTAATCTATTTTTGCTCACAAAAAAATTAATACTGAAATTTAAGGATACTTTCTAAATGTGTAGTATTAAAATGAAATGGAGTCCATGTTGGTTTCACCAATACTGCAGTCTGAATTTCACCAAATTCAGGTCTAGGATGAGTATTCTAACTTCTCAGCACTATGACAAACAAGCATTCTATATTTTAATTGTTTCACACTCAACCATCTATTAAATTCCCATTAAAATTGTGAGTGGTTATTGCCTGAATCATTCAATCCATTTTTCATGCAGCTTCAATTCTACAGCTGTACAATTCTGCACAACCTTGAGGGAGATACAGATGTCTGGGAGATACAGATGTCTGAGACAAACTTATATATAATAAGAACATAAGAACATAAGAGACGCCAATGTTGGATCACGCCAAAGGCCCATCCAGTCCAACATTCTGTCACACAGTGGCCAAAAATACCAGGTGCCATCAGGAGGTCCACCAGTGGGGCCAGGACATTAGAAGCCCTCCCACTGTTGACCCCCCCCCCAAGCACCAAGAAGACAGAGCATCACTTGCCCCAGAGCCCCCATCTATACCTTGTGGCTAATAGCCACTGATGGACCTCTGTTCCATATGCTTATCCAACTCCCTTTTGAAGCTGTCCATGATTGTAGCCACCACCACCTCTTGTGGCAGTGAATTCCACATGGTAATCACTCTTTGGGTGAAGAAGTACTTCCTTTTATATAAAACTTAAAACTGTGAAAACCATGGCTGCAGTCACACCGGCAGCTTGGTGTGAGATGGCAGTGCTTCAAATTGTACTGGCTTAAAGTGTAGCAGAGCATTTCATCCTGAATGAACACACCATGGTGAGTTACCCACACAGCTGTCTGGTGGGGAAGCATCCACATTAGTGTTGCGTTTCGACCATGGAATGAGCTGTAAAGGTAGGTTTTATTGAAATGCAGGTGGATGCACTCATGCACATATGTGAATACAGGCAGCAACTTAAAAAAACAGTAGCAGAAATGGATCTGCATGTTCAGACATCCCTTCTGGGTTCCTTTCACTGCAGGAGAGTTCAGATGTTAGAAAAAAACAGAGTAGAAGCACTCCCATCCCTTACTGCCAGACTTCTCCCGGTGGCGGGTTACTCTGGTTCTAAAGTGGAGCAGGACAGGCTGCCCATGACTGGCCCATGGAAGACAAATGTCATCTTTAAATCCGCACAGGTAACACTGATATATCGCGACAAACTAGGAGCAGAACAGCAAAATGTTTAGAACGTTGGAGGCAGGACTCAGGCAAAGCAGCCAGTGGATAGGAAGACCCTCTGAATGACATATCAGAGAGCGAACTGATTTTGGAGCATGTGGAATGTTCTAGAGAAGTGCCACCACAATTCGGCTTTTATTTATAAGGGAGATGTCAACTTGAAAGTAATTGCCAATGAAATTCCACTGTAAGCAAGGTCCAGTGAATAGGAACCACCCATTTTCTTTGTTCCATGATCAACATTCCTTATAGAGCACCCCATTTATTCAGCGTGGCTCTGCAAACACAGTACAACTGCTCCTGTTGTACGTTTGCATGTCGATACACATTTCTGGATTTAAAGCTCAGAAAGAAGAGAAGTGTCCCCTTGTGTTTTCCAACTGTATTTATCATTATTTGTCTGTACTTTATATTGTTGAGAGAGCCATGATAAAAGGAAGTACATAGGCATACATGTGATGACAATACATGCAGGCAGGACTGTTTCTTATATTTTTGCAACAGCAAATCTCCCCGATGAAGAAAGATGTTGATTTCTAGAGCTAAAACTTGCCACTTTGGCAATGTCAGCAGGTGGCTTATATGTGCACATATCTCTTGTTTGTGACACTTATGTGTGTACCTCTTCTTTGTGTTTGGCTTATTTGGTTTTCTTAGATTTATCTCTTCTAATATTCATAGTAGTAAGTTTGACTTTCAGGAAACAACTAGAACTGTATATGACACAGCTTACTAAAGTCAATTGAAGTCAATGGAACTAATCCAGTTGACTTCAATAAACTGCATATCAGGCCAAGAGGAAACAGTACGTAATTAAATCTTTCAAAACAATGTTTGAAGAAAAAAACAAATGGAGATGCTGCTAGGGATAGGGTGAGAGGAATGGTAGAAAGAGAGATTTACTCTCTTAAAGGAAGTTGAAAGAGCTTTGGCAAATTCTATCCTTGTGTGTGAGTACCAAATTTGCAAATTGCCCTAGTGACAGAGCACAGGTCACTGAAAGTTCATTTGAATGCTCTATGAATTTAGTTCTTAAATTATTATTAGAACACATGTAAAGTATTCTTGTTTTCCATACAAAAGATATTTTGTGATGAATTAGCTCATCACATAGGACTGTTTTCATGAGGGATGATATCACAAAAGACAAGGAAGTTATATATCCCCAAATCAGCAAGGATTAGAAAGTCAAGTGAATAGAGTTAACAAGTGGGGGACCCGCGATACTCGCAGGAGAGGGGGCCCTCCACACCTATGAGGAAGAGGAGGAAGCAGGAGGAGGAGGTAAGTTCCCCCCTATCCCGCCAGTTCCCCTATCCCGCCGGTTCCCCGTCTCCTCCACCCCTCCTCCACCCCCTGGCTCGATCTTCCCCTCCCCCTGCCCTGGAGCACACACACCCCTCCAGAGGCCAGGTCTACCCACCCCTTCCCCGCCCCTTCCCCTTCCCACCTTCCAAGGGGCGGAGCCCGCGGGAGGGAGGCCGAGGAAGCAGAAGGCGGAGGTAAGTACACCCCAG
>NW_015175367.1:93263-124823 GCF_001447785.1 Gekko japonicus
CCGCTCGCTTGCCTTCCAAGCGGCGGCGACGTTCGTAGAGTGTTCCGTGCGCATGCGCACGGAACGCTCTTGCACTTTCGGGGGGATTTAAACATCCCCCCGAAAGTTTTTTCAAGTTTTAGGATTTTTGTGCACCCCTGGGGACTGCCCCAAGAGTGCACAAAAATCTCCCTGCCCCCCAGGTCGCCCCTGAGCGCGGATTTAGCGATCCGCACTCACGGGGCGACTTGGCTATTAGTATAAGTGATAATACACAACAGGGCAATCTTAAATAGAGTTATACCCAGTGGTATTAAAATAATGCAATTCTGCTTAGGATTGCACTGTTGGATATAATATTTAAAATGATCTTTTAAATATTGTATTTCCAAATCAAATCCTATACAACTTTAGTTAGGACCAAAGTCTAAAGGCTAACTCACATCAAGTTTATATAAATACAAGATATATAAAGTCTTCCAACAAGTAACAATTACCAAGAGTTAATGTCAATTACAAATCTGAAGTATCATATACAAGTATCAGTAACAGCACCTAGTAATCTTCATATTTCATGACTCCCATCAGCCCATCTGGAGTGAAAACAAGCCATATCACAGATGGTCTTTTATAACAAGTAAAGCCAAGGAACTTAAACCTTGGGCTAGATGCATATTGTGATTTTTGTTGCAACAAAACTCAAGTAAATCACATGAAACCTCCTTTAAGTCAGGGACTCAGGCATGACCACTGAGGGAGTTAGGTACAGTGAGCCCAACTATGTTGATAGAAATGGGACTGGGGGGGAACACGAAAGACAATGAACAATAGATAGACCCATACCTGCAGAGCAGGTGGTTAAATCCCACCAATGCCATAGATTTCTCAGGAGACTTGGTGGTTCTATGGAAACAGAAAATCAACTACAATTATATGTGGAAAATGTTGAATTTTGACTTCAGGTTTATGGCACTACGCTAGTGGACGCGTCTCCCGGATTTCCCAGGGAAGTGATCCGTGTACCAGCAGGTGGGAGGGGGGGTGATTGTTCGCCACCCCCCTGGAGCCTTTGCGAAAGGCTCCTAGCCTTGGGGTTTCTGAAGGGTGGCCTCTTCACCAGTGCGTTGCTGGAGAATTGAGGGCTCTTCCGCCCCGATGGTCCTCCTGCTGCTGCATCCATAATGGAACCAGAGCTGCCGACCGGGACAAGCATTGGAGATCAGGCGTATAAAACATACCTTGAACGAGGTCTCCAGACCACCACTGAATAGTGAGTCGAGTAAAAGCGAAATAACAGGAATTTAAAAGAAAGCCCCCCTGGGAACGACGGAACGAGCGAGCGGGGGAGAGGCCCCGTGATATAACAGTGATTTGCCAAGGGGGAGCTGAAGTTTAAGCATTGAAATCTGTATTTCGAGTAAAAGCGAAATACCAGGAATTTAAAAGAAAGCCCCCCTGGGAACGACGGAACGAGCGAGCGGGGGAGAGGCCCCGTGATATAACAGTGATTTGCCAAGGGGGAGCTGAAGTTTAAGCATTGAAATCTGTTTTAAGAAATCAACCAGAGCACCAATAAGTATTTGGGCGAATTTCAGAGACTTTAGCAAGTAATTTAAAAAGTAAACAATCCACAAATATGGTGTGGAAAAAAACAGAGAAAGACAAACAAGCAAAAGTGAAACCACCAAGGAGTATGAGCCCGCGGCCAGAAAATTCCACTGAGTTTTCTAAACTGTTAGCAGACTCTTTGTGCCCTCTACTGGACCAGATAATGAATATCAATCAACAGCTGACAGCTTTAAACCAGAATCTTGCAGCTCAGCAGCTCCAACTGACTGAAACTACAAAAAAGACGGAGCAAACAGCTGAGAAAGTGAAGGAAATGGATGCCAAATCTAAAAAGGTTAAGAAAAAGGTTAAAATGCTGGAAAAGAAGCAAGCTTCAGATGAACGTCAACTTTTGCAGCTACAAATGGAGAAAGCTAACTTAGGCTCCGGTCACACAGGCAGGAAACTGCGGGGGGGAAGCGTGGCTGTTTGCCCCGGGGCAAACTAACACGCAGTTAAGCAATCAGACCTCCTATGGAGGTCCTGTGGAGGTACCGTGGAGGTTCCGTGAGTAGGGAGAGGTGCCGATCACAGGACACGCCTGCGCGCAACAAAGAAGTTGAATTTTGACTTCAGGTTTATGGCGCTACGCTAGTGGACGCGTCTCCCGGATTTCCCAGGGAAGTGATCCGTGTACCAGCAGGTGGGAGGGGGGGTGATTGTTCGCCACCCCCCTGGAGCCTTTGCGAAAGGCTCCTAGCCTTCACGGAAGCGCTATGCTTCCCAGATATGCCGGTGAGATCGCGCCCGGAAAATCCACCTGTCTTTCATCTCTCTTGCGTGTGACAGCAGCCTTAGTCATCTGGTTCCAAGGGGTCCCGGAAGCAAATGAAGAGAATCTAAAACAACTTTTGAACGATACGCTAGCTCCGATTACAGATTTAAAAGCGGAATATCTTGTAAGTGAAATGGATGTGATTTATAAGAGCCTATTCCGTTTATATCAAGAAAAATAATCTGCCTGGAGAGATAGTGGTTAGTTTCTCGAAGAGACATGTGAGGGATCAAATCCTGAAAGCAACTACAGGAACACCCTTGAAAATTGGAGGCAACATTATCAGGATTCTAAAAGAGATTCCATTGGAAATAAGGAAGAAGAGGAAGACGTATAAAGACTTGATTGTTTTTGCAAACAAACAGCATTTCCTACAGATGGTTGACCCCCGAAGGCATCATTTTCAAACTGCAGGATAAAAAAGAAAAAAATTGACTCTGTTTCCAAAGCATGTGAGTACCTGAGACTGCAACTGGGAGAGTCAGGAGAGGACGGCAAGGATGAAGAAGCAACAAATCTAGTGATGAAATGGACTCCGCTACTTCCGACGAGGACTCTACTTCAGAAAAGGGGGCGGAAGCCCCCAAAAGAGAATACCAACTGAGGATTAGAAAAGATAAAACAAAATGAAGGCTGAAGAACTCTGATCTGTGCCTTGAAGTTTTTAACGATGCTCTTGTGATTTTCTTTAAACAGTTAAAATAATGGTTTTAAAGATAAATAATATAGCTTAATCGACTATGTTCAATGTAACCTTGGCATTTTAGACTAACACTGAAACAAGCTTTTGTAATGATCTCCTATACTTGGGTTTTTAGTGGTTTTCTTTCCTTTCTCCCATAGATGTAGTTTCCATTCCCCTTTTTCATTGTAGTTTATAGAAAAATGCAATTAAAAAATCCCCTACGGGGGGCAAAAAAAGAAGAAGAAATGTTGAATTTGTATCTGATCTACGGAAACCAGGTAATCTGAACATTTATGGGACCATCATAAGTTTAATTACATCATTTTTAAACAGTACCTAAATGGGTTATTTATGTTATTTGTCTATGTGGCCTTTTGTATCTGGACTTTTGTTTCATGCCATTGAAACAGATATGACAGAATACTCTCCAAAATTAAGAATACAATCATAAATGCACATTTAGTAGTTCATTTCACAAAATAAGGACATTAACACAATTCTTTATTTGTCAGAAACAATCTCAGTCCAAAGCATTTCCAACTGGTTGCCAGTTCTGAGCATCTATCCTATATCACAGGCATAAAGCCATATACTGCTTTTGCCAGTGGTCTCTTGTATTCATCCATGTGCCCAATAATATAATTTAATTAGATGATTCTTGGGTTTATGGGGGGGACAGGACCTGACCAAGTGATTACATGTTAAAATGTCTAGTAGCTTTTCTTGCCTGCAGACATAATAAAGCTCCTGGTATCCTCGAACTATAGCTGTAAGAATCCTTTTTTTCATGGAAAACTGACATTTTGGAAAACTGCTTTTCTGGTAATGAAAAATGGATCTATGGGATCAAGGATGAGACAATTTCCAAAGCTATCAGCTCCCAAAGGAAGGGCTGTAGCTCAGTGGTAGAGGGTTTGCTTTGCTTTCAGAAGTCCACAGTTTTAATACATGACATCTCAAATTTTGATCAAGTAATAGATAATATGAAATCTTGGAGAGCTGCTGCCACAGAGTAGACAGTTCTAAGCATGACAGGCCAGTGAGTTGACTCAGTATACAGAACCTTATTAATTTTAGGGAAGGGCTACTGCTAAGTGCCCTGACCTGGATGGCCCAGGCTAACCTGATCTTGTCAGATCTTGGAAGCTAAGGAGCATCAGCCTGGTTATTGCTTGGATGGAAGACCACCAAGGAAGTCTAGTGTTGCTATGCAGAGGCAGGCAGTGACAAACCCCCTCTGTACACCTCTGCCTTGAAAACCCTTAAATCAGTCCAACTTGACAGCACTTTAAACACACACATGTTGCTCAGTGATAGAACATCTGCTTTTATGCAGGAGGTCCAAGGTTCAGTCTCTAACATCTTAAGCTAAAAGGATCAGACAGAAAATGATGTGAAAGGCCTGTACCTGAGACCCTGGAGAGCTGTTGTCAGTCAGGGTATAGAATATTGACCTTAAATAGACTGAGGTTCTGGTTCAGAATAAGGCAGTTTCATGTGTTCAATTTAACTCAAATGTCCCTGTTTTGATGGGATTTTTTAATCCATTGCAACAAACAGGACAGTGAAGCTTTATTTTCGCACCAGTTTCTCTTTGCTTAACGTGAAGTTTTGCTATTAGAGTTAGCATGTTTCAACACAATTTTTTTCATTAACTGTGTATAAATGGCACAAAACAGTCAGTAAATGGAATAAAAGAATGACCAAAAAGACAGCAATGAAAATGAGGTGAATTAAAACCACTAAGAGTGACAGTATGCAAAATCAACAAGAGGAAAAGGAACGAACACAGAAACAAAAAGGCAGTTTCTGCCATCTCTACACACAACCTGGAGGTTTACCTTTTCATGCAAATAGGACAGATACTCTCTCCAAACAACTTGGCCATTTGAGAGAGTAATATGAACTTTCAGGTGAGTCACTGTGAGATTTTCACTGGGTGAAGGGTTGGACTTGGATCTGAGGGACCTGGGTACAAGCAAAGAATACCATATGCTGCTTGTGTAGCCCTAGGCAAGAGGCTAGGTGGAAAGGTGCTTGAACAAGAGCAGCCAAGTATTTCTCAATCACCTGCAAGAGTTGCTTAAGTGTGCCATTTATTCCATTACTAAATGGATTCAGCAAGCACTGCTTAGACCTCTTTGTTTTTCTCATGTGTCTAATTTTTTAAAGAGCAGGCATTTGATAACAGCCTTGCATATAATCAAGAAGCAGAAGGTCAGTTACTTTCTAATTCACTCACCAGGGATCTTCCACTTCTGCCCCATACAAAATGCAGACAGAGAACTGCTGCAGTTCTTACACACATACACCTCATTTTGAGGAGCGCTATTTCTCTGAATGCCAGACACTGGAATGGGGAGTAGGAAATAGGATTTTGATGTTAGTGGGACTATTGAGCCAATCCAATAGGGTTCCTCTTCTATTCCATTGTTCTTATGTATCATGTGCTGCTCTCCCCAACTCTTCCAGGGAATTAGCAGGAATAGCCATGAACGGCAACTCCCAGCTAGGAGGACAAAAAAGTCAGAGACTGAGTGTGGCCTTGCAGTCTGTCTGCCTCCCCTCACAACCAAAGACAGAGATCTGAGGCGGGGGGGGGGAGCAAAATGAAGCATTCAAAGAGGGGGAGGTCTGGTGTTGTTGTTGGGGGTGGGTTCATTTTTCTGAGACCTGAAATACAACAGTTAAAAAAGCATATAAAATATGTTCTGTTCTAGAATGATGAGTGCATGTTAAACAAATGATATTGTTATAGCCATTTTATGCTGCTGCAGTTTTCTTAAATTTAATATTCAAACAAGATGATTAAGGGTTTGGAGCACCTTTCCTATGATAACAGGCTGAAGAGTCTGGGACTTTTCAGTCTAGAAGAAAGATGACTAAGGCAGTACACAATAGAGGTTTCTGAAATAATGCATAGGATGGAGATAGTGTATAGAGAGAGCTTTTTGTTCATCTCACATACTGTCAGAACTCAGGGGTACCTAATGAAGCTGATGAGCAATAGGCTTAGGACAGGCAACAGGAAAATACCTCTTTACTCTAGAAGTAATTAAATTGTGGAATTCACTGCTAGCGGATGTAATGATGATGGCCTTGAATGCAGATGGCTCTTGAAGGGAGGTTGAACGAAGTCCTGTGCAGACAACCCATCCACACGTTAGCATGCTTTGCAGGAAAGAAGAGTGGTCATTAGCACACTGGACCTGCTCCCAATCTGTGCATGACAGCCAAATCATCCACACAGTGTGAATATGCAAAGGAAGTGCCTGCAGGTATGCCCCCTCCCATGATCAGAAACATTTGGAAAATATCATCATGGGAAGGAAGGCATCTACCCGGGCACTTCCTTTGCCCATTTGCACCATGCAGATGACTCACAACCATGCAGGGGTGGAGCCAGCATGCTCATACCCATTCTCCCTCACCACACAAGACCAAACTATACATTACAGCATACCGATGCATGCCAATCCTATTTTAGAGCTGAACGTGGCCATTTAAAAATGCTGTAATGGCCCAATCCCATTTGAGCCTGAAACACGATGTGATCAGGCAATTTTGTTTCCCCTCCTGCATTTTTTCCAGTGCCAAAACATCTGTAGGGGGCTATTTCATCACTTGAAAAGGCATGGGGGGGGGAGAAACAAGATCACCTGGTCTCCCCATGCTTTGTGGCATTTTAAAATGGTTGAATTCAGCTCTAAAAAGGCATTGGCATCTACAGGTTGACCAGTGGATGCCATAACTTCTGGTTTGACCCACAGTGAGCCAGTGTGTGTACATGTCTACACAGGGCTAGATTCATGGGGGATCTACCCATCGATGGATAATAGCCATCCTGAGTTAAGAAAACCTCCATCTACAGAGACAGCAAACTTCTGAGAAACAACAAAAGGGAAGGCATTAGTCTCTATGTTGGCCTTCCCAAGCAATAGGATGCTGGAAACAGGATGCTGGACTAGATGGACCATTGGTCGGATCCAGCAGAGATCTTCTTATGTTCTTTCCTCAGTGTTCATGATGATAACCCTGTTAATACATTTAACTGGTTTCTCAGACAAGCAACACACTTAAAGTTTTAAAAAAGTTAAATGTTGCTTTCCATTTACCTTACTCCATCTGCTATACCACATGAAAGAAGCTGAAACAAAGTAACATCTGGAAGAGTTGAGAAGCCTCTTTCAGTTCTGACAAACCTTTGATTTTTCTGAAGCCAATAGAAGTTCTTTGTACACTGCTTACTGTGTGAAGACGGTTTGGCTTAATGGTTTCCCCATGGTTCATGGATTATGAACCATGGCTAATCAAACACATCTGCTTACATTATCCAATTATTTCACTGGTTTGATTGGTTTACCTTTAAAGTCAGATAATGAGCAGATAGTTTGCTTTTGTTGTTCTCTGTATTTTTCACAAGCCAGAATTTCCTCATCATTTACCTAGACACTAAAAAAAAAAAAAATCAGGAATGAAACATGAGGATAATTTTGCTCTAAATCTTTAAATTACTCATGCATCTGAATGACCCCTATCATCTTACTTGCAACTGGAATAATGATGGCTATTTATGATAGGTGAGGCTGGAAGTGAGAATTTGAGAAATTGTATAAAGGGGAAAGTAATGGCATTTGTGAATGTCTATAGTCTGCCTTCCACACTTCAGCTTCAGTGTCACTATGAAAACTGTAAGTCCACTCTTAGCTGACACTTGGATGAAATGTGACTTCTGTCCACTTCAGTAATGAAGAAAGCAGGGAGGGCAAATTCATTGTTTTCTGTCTTTATCTAAGAAGTCCTGTAGTGTTCTAATAGGATATAGCAAGTATGAGAACAGTGATCGTGCTACTGATTCCTTTGAAACCAGTGAAAGTTCTGCTACTGATTACAATAGCCGCAGGATGACATTATTACAGTTATATATTAAGATTTTCATGTGACCTCTTCCCAGCTTGATTTTATTGTATATATAAAATCTGACAAGGCTCAACTAAAAGATCTGTTGGCTTACTCTCAGCAAGAATAAAGCTTGTTCGTTTTCATGTCTGCATTATGCATGCCTTATTTCTAATGTCATATTACTTTGATATCTCATTCTGTATACTAATATTATTGGAGACACAGAATGCATTACTGACATATACTGTGAAATAAAACCCTGCTATAAACAAGAGCCATTGAAACACAGAATACTTTTGAATAGCAAACTCACAAGTGGACTGATTTCTATGGACATGCACAACATCAGCATGTCATCAGCTACCCTGCTGCATCATTTTTGGGGAAAACCCAGAAGTGATGTCAAGTAACTCTAGGAACTGCCAGAAATGCTGTGGTAAAACCTGTAAGCAACCAGGGCTGCTGGCAGGAGGGTACCCTCCATCATGGGAGGGCTGGCAATCCTAGGCAGACCTTTAACACTTCAGAAGGCAGGAGCCATCTTATTAAATCATTCGCCTTACAAAATACTCTGCACATAGAAAACTGCTATGTTAGGGGAAAGCGTAAGCAAGACTACTGCTCATCAGCTATTGTTAGGGCTGCCAGTCCCCATTCTGGGCAGGGGTTCCTCCAGTTTTTGAGGCTTCTGCCCAAGCCAGCCAGCTGGTCAGTGGGGGAAACTCCACCCCCAAACAGTGATGTCACTGTGCGATATCTCCAACACAGTGACATCACCCGGAAGTGGCATCACGTCAGGGGGGCATCATGTAGTGATGCTGTGGTTTGAGGGCAAAACTCTATGGTTTGAATCTGGTTTTACCATAGAGTTTTGCCCAAAAACCAGTGCATCACCCCTGACTTGCTGATGTGATGATGTCACTTCTGGGTGTCATCAGCGTGCCGCACGACATTCCGGAACACCCTCCAGATTCCCCGCTAGAGTGGTGAGGGGGCCTGGCAACCCTAGCTATTGTTTTCTACATGCACTGGATTTTTTTGTTATATAGTGCAGTATTTAATCATGTGAACTTGCAGTGCCTTCCTATGCAGAGTTACACCCTCTGAGTCTGTTCAGGTAAATGAGCTTGGAAGGGCATCACCCTGATTAGGATGGCCTTGCTGGTAGAGTCCATAAACAGACTTCTGTTTCATTTGCTGTTTGTGATAGCTAAACCCATGCTGCTAGTGACTTATCCCGTTGGAGCCAATGTTTCATTTCACATAGTGAAGTTGAGTATCAGATAAGGTGCCCAATTCTGGCCTGGGAAATTCCTGGACACCTCGTACCCTGCTTGTGGAGGAGGGGATTTGGGGAGGGATTTCACCTAGAATCTGCATTTTCTCCAGGGCAACTGATTTCTGTAGTCTGGAGATCACTAGAAATTATTAAACTGTAGGATTGCCAACTCCAGTTTGGGAAATTCCTGGAGATTTTGGGGTGTTGCTGGTTGAGGGCACAGTTTGGGAAGGGAAAGGAGCTCAGCAGGGATGTGATGTGCTAGAATCCTTCGAGTCCATCCTCAGGTGCTGCTATTTCCTCCAGGGGAACTGATTTCCATAGTCTGGAATGTAATTCTGGGAGAACTCCAGGCCCCACCTGGAAGCTGGTAATCCTAAATGTAATAGATGTTTCTGTAATGCCAAGACCTTAAGATGCCTCCTCCCTGACCAATGTTTTTATTGCTGTTTTTATGTCTGTTACGTATTGGGACTGAAACATTGCAGGACTGTGCTGCCAGAGACAGGGTGAGCTTTGAGCCGAATAACAATAGGCCAACAGGATTCTGGCAGTAACCAATCAACGTGTAGGACAGTGCTGCCAGAGACAGAGTGAGCTTGGAGCCGAATAACAATAGGCCAACAGGATTCTGGCAGTAACCAATCAACGTGTAGGACAGTGCTGCCAGAGACAGAGTGAGCTTGGAGCCGAATAACAATAGGCCAACAGGATTCTGGCAGTAACCAATCAACGTGTAGGACAGTGCTGCCAGAGACAGAGTGAGCTTGGAGCCGAATAACAATAGGCCAACAGGATTCTGGCAGTAACCAATTAAGATGTAAAGTTTTGTAAATATCCTATCGTTGGGAGTGGGGTGTGTTGGAATGTGGCCATTGCGTGCAATATAACTGAGCTGAGGCTCTGGTCTACAGTCTTGTTCTTGCTCAAATCACTGAATAAAGTAGAGCTGATCTCAAGTACAGCGGCTCAAGTACTACATAGTGTTCCAGAGCACAGCCAAGAAGAAGGCTCTCCTGCTCAGTGCCTGTGGGATCACAACACTGAGACTAGTCCAGGGCCTCATCGCATCAATCACTTTGGAAGCGGCCACGTACGACAACCTCATCAAGGCGCTCACTGACCATTTCGCGCCTCAACCCATGAAGATGGTGTGCCACGTGGACTTCTACATGTGCCAACAAAACTCCAACGAGACAGCCAACAACTTCATGGCAGACCTTCACCAGCTGGCCCTCAGTTGTGAATTCACAAATCTCAATGAAGCCCTCCTAGACCGGTTCATGATGGGCATCAGAGAGGAGAAACTATGCCGAAAGCTCATTGGCCAGGAGGACCTCACGTTTGTAAAAGCACTACATGAGGCCACCACCTATGAGAAATCCAACTGTCAGACCTCCACTGCGTACCAGGTCTCCGTCCCTCCGGCTTCTGAAGCATCGGATGAGGAGGAGGCCCATCAGGTGAATTGCACAGCTCCCCACAATGCAAGATCTTCCATCGCCACCTGTCATGATCTGGGCTGTGCTACCAGAGGCCTACTAGGCCCAGGGAGCCTGGCTAGCAGTAGGTGAGGCTGGGCCTACAACTCCCAGAAGCCCTGAGAGATTTTGGAGCCAACATTTGTTAGCCGAATTGCTCTTTAGGAGAGACAATTGGAACAGTGTATTAATAGGGATTCTGGTCAGTGTTTACGGAGGATGAGCTGCACCAATACGGTTCAATGAAGAGACAGAGACTGAATTAAAGTTAACATTGGTTTACTGGAGATTCATTCAAAGCACACAATAACATTCAAACACACAAGAACTAAGAAACATAGATAGATTTTGGACAGCACGGTTGCATTAGCAGGTTATATCGTTGAGGGGGAATATATTTACCTTCGGCGTAGCGCGGCTCCTAAATCTTCCAGCAGGGAAGGAGGGCAGGAGGGGAGAAAATGGTAGAAACACATGTAACAGACCAGCTAACACGTGGATTGCCTTAGCTGCAGACTAAGGTAAAGCGAGTCAAGGAATTGGTACAGGGAGCTGAATTTGAAAGGTAAAGCAGACATAGAGGGGTCGTTGGTAAAGGGAAAGGAAGGCTGGCGTGGTCGTTCTGTGTTCCATCTTTTAAGGTCTCTTGCAAGAGGGGAGGAGGTGGGCCCAAGTGGATTACCAGGTGGTCCTACCCCAAGGGTCAGGGATTAGCTATGGGGTCAATTTCCAGTCTATTGATTAACCTGAGGGGTGGTACCTGGGCAGGGGCAGGAGCTACGTGCAAGGAGGCTAGTAGTATTGAATCATCTTGCAACCATGTGGAATGAACATCCCATTGTAGTCTGCCATCGGGTGAACTCTGGGTTAATCCATTCAGGGTGGAGACCAGGTGTTAGGGCTAGGTAATGAGTTTCTGTGTTTGCTGTAGGCTCTTTATTTGCATAGACATGATGAGCTGAAGACTCTGGGGCCCCTTCTGCAACAATGTTGGCTCAACAGATTATTAACCTCAGCTGGCAACATCTCTGGGTGCCCTCAAGTTGAACTCTTTATTTCACAGTCTCTTTTATTAGCCCTTTTGCATCAAGCTTTATTTCATACATTAAAGCTCAGAAATAGCCCAATATGGATGTCTAGGCTAACACATTGACCAATAGGAAAAGAAGAAGGCTTGGAATAAAAGATCTGGAGCAGCAGGAAAAGCTGTTCTTCTTCCCAGAGGGCAGAGCCAGAAGGAAGGCTGCTGCAGGAAGAAACCCTCATCCTGAGGGAAGGGTGAGTAGTCTACGGTCACTGCAGATAGTGAGCTAGGGACAGTATATTTAGACGAGTAAGGGCATTTGATTTCTTTTCTTTTCACCCACTTATTATTCTGCACCTTGTTGTTTGACCTCCTATAAAATAAACCTTTTCCTTGTTGTACTCTGCTTGGTCCTCACGCCTATTATTCGGCCAAAAGGGAGGTCTGAAGGTCTTGGGAGGGTGCTCTGGGCCTTCTCAAGGGATCTTAAATCCAGAGTAGTGGCACCATCAGGTGACACCCCACCTGAGCCATGACACCGCCGCTCACCCAATGGAGACTGTTGCATACACGCCCTGCACCAGCTGCAGAGAGGCCCAGGAAGGCCGCTCCTGCCATTTCAGAGATGTAACCTGCAGGGCCTGCGGCAAGACTGGCCACATCGCCCATGCCTGCCACTCCAAGGGAACCTGGAGACACACCAACGCGCAACAGGAGGTAGCGGACCTGCACACCACCTCTGTTCAGAAACAGCAGGTACTGAATTTGGCCTGGGACACCCCAGATAAAAGTGACTGTGCATATTGAGAAAGTCCCCTGCAAGATGAAACTGTACACAGGGTCCTCCATCTCCATCATCTCGGAAGAGACTCTCTGGAGGCTCTGTCCACAAGTGGGCCCTCACCTCAGACCCACTGGGTTTACTCTTTGGGACTTTCAAAAGAATGAGGTGGCCATTAAGGGGTGGGGCAAATTCCACATGAAATACAGGCAGTTTGAGGGTGTGTTAGACTTGGCGGTAGAAGGACGGCTCACCAGCTTGCTTGGACTGTCTTGGTTCACCCCCTTGGGGTTCAAGGTAATGGGGGTGCACCGCATGCAGCCCTCAGACTTCAGCCAGGTGTGTGACAAATTCCCTGCCATCTTTGATGGAACCCTTGTCCAATACACAGGGCCCCCATTGTCACTCCAACTTAACCCCTAGGTGTGGCCCATCTGCCTCAAGGCCCCGGGAGTCCCGTTTGTGCTCAAGCCCAAAACTGAGGCAGAGCTGGACCGCTTAGTGGTGCAAAGAGTATTAGAGCTTGTTCCCCAAGCCACCTGGGATACCCTTATCATAACCCCAATTAAGTCAAATGGGGACGTCCGCATCTGCACGGACAATAAATGTAAGACCACGCTTACCCAGTGCCTGTAGTCAGCCATGTCCTAGCGACATTGGTGAGGGCCAAGGTCTTCAGTAAATTGGACTTGGCCCAAGCATATCAACAACTCCCAGTGGATGAGCCAACCACTGAGGCACAGGCCATTGTCACACACTGGGGTGCATTCAGAGTCAAGCAGTTACAGTTTGGGGTGAGCTTGGCCCCGGGGATCTTCCAGAATTTGATGGACTCCCTCTTGAAAGGCATCCTTGGAGTCCAGTCCTTCTTTGATGATGTATTGATTGCCGCCCCCATGGAAGAAGACTTCATCACCTGCCTCCGCACCGTGTTGCAATGATTCCACTCCGCTGAGCTGAAGCAGGAAAAATGCCTCTGGGGGGTCCCCCACATCAAGTTCCTGGGGTTCGCCATGGATGCAGATGGCATCCATCCAGCCTCTGACAAGGTTCACACCATCACAAACAAGCCCGCTCCCACCTCAAAGGCTGAGCTGCAAGCTTTCTTGAGGCTTCTGAACTTTTACAACTCCTTCCTGCCCCCTTCACTCCCCCTACCACTGCCTGCTCAACAAGAAAGCCCTGTTGGTGTGGGGCCAGTGGCAGGCTGCCGCTTTCCATGCCATGAAGGAGCTGCTAACCTCGAATGACGTCCTCACCCATTTCAATGAGACACTGCCGGTAGTCTTGGCATGCGACGCCTCTCCCTACAGCATTGGTGCAGTCCTGGGCCATTGGTTGCCTGATGGTAGAGGGGTGCCGGTGGCCTACTACTCAAGGACCCTGTCATCAGCTGAACTGAACTATGCCCAGATCGACAAAGAGGCCCTTGCTATCATGGCAGGAGTAAAAAAGTTCCACGATTACTTGTACGGCCGCCCCTTCACCATCACTACCAACCACAAGCTCCTGCTCGGTCTCCTTGCCTTGGACTGCCAGATGCCACAGATGCTGTCACCCAGGGTCCTGTGCTGGTCCATATTTCTGTGGGTGTACCAATATGCCTTACAGTACTGCCCCGGGAAGGCTAAAGGTCACAGGGACACCCTTAGTCACCTCCCTCTCAGCTCTGTGGACCCTGTGCACCAAATTTTGATGGTGGAGGACCTACCGGACTGCACTCTGCACACCGCTGAAATTTCCTACCACACTGCCAGGGATTGCATCCTCTCCCGTGTTTTGGACTGGGTGGGGAAAGGATGGCCTACCGTCCGGGTGGGCCCAGAATTCACAGCATTTACATCCCACAAAGATGAGCTCTCAGCACACAAGGGGTGCCTCCTATGGGGAAGCTGGGTAGTGATTCCCCCAACACTGCATAAATGTGTTTTGGGAGCCCTACACGACCCACCCGGGAATCGTGAAGATGAAAGCATTGGCCAGGAGCTATGTGTGGTGGCCAGGAATGGACAATGAAATCGAGGCCTTGGTACAGCGTTGCCAGGCCTGCCAGGAGACATGCCCCGAACCTCTGAAGGCCCCCATTCACCTGTGGGAGTCCACCCACATGCCGTGGGCACAGTTACATTTGGACCTTGCCGGCCCGTTCCAGGGGTAGCTGTTCTTTCTCCTAGTGGACTCATACAACAAGTGGCTAGAAGTTGTGCCAGTCACATCCACCTCATCCCGTGCAGCCATCCGGGCTCTGAGACATATCTTTAGCCCTCAAGGCCTACCGGACATGGTTGTGACAGACAACGGCACAGCCTTCACTTCAGGGGAGTTCCAGGAGTTCTTGGAACAGAACCTCATCCTGCACGTGCAGTCTGCTTCCTTCCACCCGCTGACCAACGGACAAGCCAAGAGGATGGTGTGAACTACCAAGGATGCTCTAAAATGGCTCACCCACAAAGACTGGAACTGCCGGCTTGCTGTCTTCCTGTTCGGCCACCAAGTGAACCTGAGCACATCCACTGGCCACAGCCCCGCTGAGCTCTTGATGGGCCACTGCCTCACAATGCAATTGGACCACTTATATTTATTTATTTATTTATTTTTGTATTTATATCCCGCCCTCCCCAAAGGCTCAGGGCGGCTAACAATGGGCACATGTCCCAGAATTAAAACTTGCATTTGCACCCAGACCGTGCCCTGGAAGTGGACCAATGTCCAGTGAGTCAGGAGGCCTCCCGTGGGTTCTTTCCAGGTGACCCTGTCTTCATGCGGAACTATTCCAGTGGTTCCGTGTGGGTCCCAGCAAGGGTGACCCAAGTCACTGGACCCCTTTCGTATTAGTTGTCAACAGATGGGGGCCAGCTTCTATGCACATAGACCAGCTGCGCCACCACCTGCTGCCCGATGAGCCGCACTTGTTCTCAGCCAAGGAGGAGGATTGCAGCCCGGAACCATCATTGCCACTGACTGAGAGTGAGCCCCCCCTCACAACAGTGGGCAGCCTGAGTGCCGAGAAGAAGGAAGCCCTGCACAGGCTGCAATGGACCTTCCGTGCTCTGTTCCAGCCACACAGGACTCCAGAGAGGTCCCTGCCTCACCAAGCCCGACTCCAGCGCCATCTCCACCACCGCAGGAACTACGGTGTTCTCAGAGAGAGCGACGCAAGCCAGCATACCTTGAGGACTATACCTGTTAAGGTGCTTTGGAACTTAGGGTGGAGGGGTGATATGTATTGGGACTGAAACATTGCAGGACTGTGCTGCCAGAGAAAGGGTGAGCTTGGAGCCGAATAACAATAGACCAACAGTATTCTGGCAGTAACCAATTAAGATGTAAAGTTTTGTGAATGTCTTTGTATTTTAGCTCTGTTTTAATTATTTTAAGGATGTGTGTTTGGGGAACTTGGTTTTAATTATTTTAAAATGTTATTTTTATTATGCATGATTTGTTAGCTGCCTTGGTGGCCCTTGTGTGGGCAGAAAGATGGGATATAGATTTTTTAAAAAATAAAATAAAGGCATAGGCAGGGTGTATCTAAGGTAGGAAACAATGTGGAAATACTAGGGGCTCTGTGTATGTGACAAAAATAAGAAGCCTGCCAAGAAACAGGTTCTGCTTAAGCAACTACTAACTGGAGTCTGCTGAGGCAAAAAAATAAAGGAAATAACTTTATACTAATGCTCCAGGCCTTCAGGCTTCCCCTTTAACAAGTGGCAAATATAATTCAGGACCATTGAAATACTGGAGATATAAGACAGGCAGACAGAGAAACTAGCATGAGAGAAGCGACTAATGGAAGACAGATCTCTTCAGTTCATAGGAAGCCTAGCAAAATAAATGAAGAAATATTTTCAGTCTTGAGGACAGATGAGGGGTCATTTTTAAAAGCATACCACCTCCCAGCGAGAAGGTTCTAGCAAAGCAAGATGAGAAGAGAAGGAAATACTGTGTCGTACTATGCCTTGATTGCCACTGATGAAACCTAACTGGCCATCTCATTGTCTTTGGGGCATGTTACAGTAGACAAGAATAAACTCTCTTTGTTAAATAGCTTTTGTTTACATTTTCTTAGCCATAAACACAATGATTCTTGACTGCATGGAAAGCACTGAGCTCTCCATGGGGAGCTTTTAACTCTGGGTCATTACAAACTGTCAACACAAGGAGTTTGTGGAGATAGATCCCCATGAAACAGGGGAGATCCAGCACCGCTACCACCATTAACTGGTTAGTAGGCTCAAAACTCTTATTACTTATGCCACCGAAGCTTGCTTTGGGTTTGTTTTTTTCATATACATCTACAGTGGCTGGGAAACAGCATGCCTTTGAGCATAAGTCTTGCACTTTACAATTACTAACCACAGTCCAACCCTCCATATCTGAGATCAGGAGTCAGCCTTCTAGCCCAGAAGGTGCATCCTTCAATAAGCTTAAGCCTCCACAATGAACATTTAAGAAAGGAACACGTGCCAGCTTGGCTTACTTTCGGTTCACCAGCCTGGCTATTTGGCTATTTATAACCTGTTCATGTGTAATAACAGGAATTGACTACTTAGAGCCATCAAAAGTCAAGATCCCAAAGGATGAGGGATCAGCTACGAGTCAGCTTCTGATACCTTGCTGCAGAAATTCTGAACTATACTCAGCAGTGGGGGGGTTTGGGGGGGGGGGTTGGGAGCTGACTGGAAGTCCAGTTTCTTCTTGCAGACCTTAAAAGCATTACTTCTATAATAAGCTTTTTATTCCCTCCCTTTTGCAATGCAGAGATCAAAAGTATTGCTTCTGTCCCCAACAGGCTGGTGGGGGGGAGCTGACTTTTGAAAATATACTGTGAAGCTATTTTCTGAGGGGGCAAGGTGGATAAGAACCCTATTCCCAGCTGACTGTGTTAGTCAGCTTCTGTCTAGTAGCCAGCGGAAAAACATAGGGAGCCAGTTTGGTGTAGTGGTTAAAAGCGACAGGACTCTAATCTGGAAAACTGGGTTTGATTCCACTCTCCTCCACAGTTGGGTCACCTTGGGTCAGTCACAGCTCTCTCAGAGCTCGCAGCCCCACCTACCTCACAGGGTGTCTGTTGTGGGGAGGGGAAGGGTAGGTGATTGTAAGCCACTCCTTCGGGTAGTAAAGGGCAGGGTATAAAACCAACTCTTCTTCTACTTCCTCATGTTGGGCAGCTGTTAGAGTAGCTTGCTGCAATCTGAATATATATCCCTGGTTTGCTCACAGTCTGATAGTGAGTGTTGAGCAAGATTGTTTGCTGAACAGGCTCTGAGATATTTATGGCTGCCCTGGTTTGTAGCCATTGCACAAGGCATGCTTCCAAATAAAGTTTTACAATACTTGTTGCATAAGTTTTAAGGGAAAACATTTCCTGATTAATGGGCAAATTTCAGTTTTGCACTGTTTGACTCAAGCTGTTCTTCTTATATATTTGTTTTCGTCAGTGCAAAAATACCTAATAAAAGAGATAAAATAATGAAATAGTAATCTACCTTTACAAATATATTCTGATCAATCCCATCGTTCTGCAGCTTTAGACCACCAGTTCATATGTTGTAAATACAGTATTCATGAGAAGAACAGAGCTATTAAGGAGAAAATCATCCAGATTCTGAAATATTATAAATTATCATCTGAGACAGATGTGTTTGAGTATCTCATTTCAACTTGCTTAAACTGCACTGCCAATAAATGAATGATTAGATCCATGAGCAAATAAAATAATGAGTGAATTTTCCCCAATAGGATGAAAATCAGTATGTATGAAATGAAGAATATTGTTTAATTTAATAGAAAACTTGAAGCCTGGTAGTATTTTGATATAAATTTCAATTACAACCAAAAATATAAAACACTAATATATTGGTGCAGATGTTGAGGATCTGTACAAAATTAGATCACAACGAGCCATGAAAGTTATACTTTTATTCTCGTATCAAGACCTTCTCCAAGCCAAAATAATGAGAAAGAATTTGGCGTTTGCCCCTTAATACAAGTGTGACACTCTGTCAGATATTTCAAAAGTTTGGTTCCATTTGATATGACAACGAACAACTCCTTGGAAGTCTGCCAATCTCAAATTGATTATAATTGGTATAATTGGGTATCTCAGACTCCAGGAAGTGAGGTCTCGCTTGGGTTTTTGTTTGTGTGACAGAATAAAAGTAGGAGCCAATTTTTTCATCTATGCCAAGAAGGGTTTTAAAAAAAAATATTTGATGGTGCTTGTCTTTCGCCAACAGTTGTTTCTGTTTGCATAAATTAGTGTGATGCCATGGAATAAAGTTTGAAATCCCTTTTTGAAATAAACATGCGCAACTTATCAGAAACTCAAAACTTGCAGCACCTTTGCAATAGATGATGATATGAAAGTAATCACTGTTGGGGCAGCTGGAGGACTCTTTTTACAGTTTAGCTGGTGATGAGTATTTATTTCTACATTTCTCAATTGCCTTTTTTCTGATCATTCAAAATGACGTACAAATTAGCAGCATAAAGTGCAAAAAAACACATTCACACCTTTCTGGCAAGACTGGATTCCTTGCAGCTGGGCAGGCTGGAAAAGGTGTTGCAGAAAAAAAAACTGTTTTTGATCTGCCATTAGGGCTGCAAACCTCCAGCTGGACCATAGAGTGCTTCCAGGATTATAACTGATCTCCAGACTACAGAGGAAATGGCAGGTTTGGAGGGAAGACTCTATGGCAACACATCCTCACTGAGCTCCCTCCCCTCCCTAAACTCTCTGCTCCCCAAGCGCCACCTTCAAATTTGCTGAACTAGAGTGGAAAACCCGACCTCCTAAGAAGGGAGGATTAAGAGTCAGAATGAGGAGTGCAAGCATCATTCAAATTCCATAATGTACAAAGGCATCATAAGCAGAGTTACACCCTGGTAAGACCACTGAAGTAAATAACTCTGCTTAGGGTTGTACTGGTAATCACCTAAATATTTAATTGCAGATTTAAAGTTGCTCACCTTCCTGAATAAACTGTGGGGTGAAAGTCTCACAGGAACATCACCACTTTTCTCCATGCGCTCCAACAGAATGCTTTTCGGTGTGGTTTGTGCCAATCTCCGATCTTACTATCAAACCATTTTGGCTAATTTTGACAGTTTAGTTATTTTCTGTAATTTATATATTCAGGTTTTAAGATTTAAAAATGTTATATCCTTCCAAGTTTGCACTATCATAAATTTTGCTGCTGTAACTAGGGGTAATACCATACTACAGTGCTTAGTTGGGACACCCTATGGTAATAAACCTAACAGACAAATTTGGTTTTTATATATACCAACATCTAATTAATTTCATGCAGAATTAATGACCGGAATCTTTTACTTTGTGGACATGACTACTATATATTGTTTATATTCTGGTTCAATTTTGAAGCCATGATGGTTTTGTTGTGCTGTCATAATTTGTTTAAATTTATATTTAAATCTTAAAGTTTATATTTAAAGTTTCATATTGATGAAAAATTTTAAAAAATCAAGATGGACTTTCCATCTAACAATGAGTAGTTACCCAACTATGTCATATCACTCTTTCTTATTGCTTATTTCACTACATTTTTATTCCACCCTTCCTTCAAGGAGCTTATGGTGGTATCCAATGGATCTGCTGGCCTGTAGAAGCAGGAGGGATTGTGGTTCAGTGGCAGAGCATCTGCTTGGCACACTCCCAGGTTCATCAC
The DNA here is from genome assembly GCF_001447785.1 of Gekko japonicus. Lineage (NCBI taxonomy): Eukaryota > Metazoa > Chordata > Lepidosauria > Squamata > Gekkonidae > Gekko > Gekko japonicus. The sequence goes on from NW_015175367.1 coordinate 113,466, forward strand.
CAATCACTAGTGGAAAGCACCAGGTAGTAGGTGATATGAAATACCTCTGCCTGAGACCCTGGAGATCCACTGTCAGTTTGAGTAAACAAAATTGGCTTGATGGACCAATTGTATGATTCAGTATAAGGCAGCTTCATATGTTCATATATGCTGATATGTTCTATTTGAATGTAAAATGATCTCACCTTGACTAAACTCCTTGCTTATGTATGAACCAGAGGGCCTCACCAGACAGCCTTGATATTACTATAAACATTTGAATAAAATGCCATACCAAATAGCTGTGTGCCTGTGCACATCTTTTCCAGGTGAAAATACACAGCATGTGAAGACAACTCTTCACCATGAATTAACAGTTGTCTAAGGGAAAAGAAAAGAATAAACTATACCTCTCATGATGGAGTGCAGGAATCCTCACACATGAATTGATCTGGGTCCAGATATATTGGCAGCCATTAACAAACACTGAATTACACTGTCATAAAGCTCACAGAGATACCAAAGGAGCATGTCACACACACAATGTTAAATATCCTCCTTCCCCAAATCCTTTTAACAATGTGCCTTTTAGAGTCAGCAGTGGTATCAGTAGGGGCAGCAGCTTCAACAAAACAGCATGTAGTCATGCTTTCCCCTGCAATCAGAAATATTTTAGCTATAAGGATGCAGGTGAACAGTGTGCTGAATGTTCAGCCATGCTATGATTACAAGTGAAACATGAGTTGAACCAGCAGGCAATCCAGCATCCCTACCTAGAAGTTCATCTGCCTCCACCAATGCCCTACTTGTACCAAGCAAATAACTTATAAACTGCTCAGGCAAGCAGCAAGCATGTACACAATATACAACACCAAGACCCTGCATTAAAAGAACATGATGGACACCAGAGAACACTGAAGCAAACAATATTCTACAGCTTCCTCAGAAAACCATTTCAAGAAAGAACAAAACAAAGTATAAAGGGTCACTGGTGAGTATGGAAACTCAAGTGAAGCTAAACACCAACAAGAATTATGCCCAACACACACATGTGCACAGAGAGAGAGAGGGAGGGAGAGGGGGAGAGAGAGAGAGAGAGAGAGAGTTTGGCCTTACCTGAAATATATAATACTGGATGAGTATTCCTTTTTAAAGAAAAATCTATATAGATGTATAATTTGATGTGGTGAACAAAAATGAACATTCAACAGGACAATCTGTAGAAAGTAGCTAAGAATAGCAAATAAGCAACGGCGACATGTTCTCTGGAATATGAGGCTATGGGAAAAGTGCATAATTTTTGCCCTCTGTGGGCAATGCTGAATAAGTGTCATGCAAGCACTGTCAACAAAAATGTGTTAAAGTTTTGAAAACTGCTTGCCTATATGGAGCTTTACAGTGACAAACCCTGGTTTATTTACAGACCTCTTTCTTGCAGCTAAATTTACTATCAGTAAAAAATTCAAAGTCAAAGTTATCCTTACAACTTCAAAGTCTCTGACTGAAGCTAAAAGACACAGTTAAGTTGTTTGTATACAAATATGAAGCAATTAAGAAGAAATAAAATTGTTTGCAACCTCTTCAGTTGCCATGGCAATTTGCCTCTGCTCTACTTCATTTGTATAAATAAATCCAGAAGCTAATAAGAATAAGCTTTTAACAGTTTTGCACCAAGCAGAATGTTTAGAACATTATGTGCTTACTGAAATTAGTGTTATATAAATGAAAGAATTAATACTGTGTTATTTTGTCATTAAAAGAAAGTTGTGCACTGAGCTCAAATTTGCAGTCTTAATATTAAGTTTGCTGAGTGAGGTGGAGGAAAATCCAGAGAACTGTGCAATTAGTCCTGCATGTCCAACAGTGCAATCTTGAGCAGAGGTATTCTCTTCTAAATCCATTGAAGTCAACAAGCTTAGAAGGTTATAACTCTGTTTAGGACTGCATTGTTAAGTCTTGTGTTTCTCAGGTAGTCACTGTTTATGTCCCGCAACTAAGTGTTTCTCTCACAAGGCATCATTTTGAGACTCTTCCAAACTTACCTTGTTTGTGGCATGGAAGAAGCCTATGGTACAAGGGGTGTGTGAAAAATAGAGAGAAAAGAGAGAAGAGATTGGATTTATATCCTGCCCTTCACTACCCGAAGGAGTCTCAGAGTGGTTTACAATCCCTTCCCCTTTCCCTCCCCACAACAGACACCCTGTGAGGTAGGTGGGACTGAGAAAGTTCTCTCAAGAACTGCCCTCGAGAGAACAGCCCTGAAAGAATTTATGGCTGACCCAAGGTCACACCAGCAGCTGCATGTGAAGGAGTGGGGAATCACTCCTAACTACTACACCAAACTGGCTCTCATAACAGCACTGGGCATTTTGTTGTGTGCTGCAATTATCCCTATTAATGATGATTATTTTTATTTTCTGAAACCTGTTCCTGAAGCTTCATATGATATTTTGGAGATTTGCATTCCATTGAACAGCTGTTTTGAATCTTTGCTGTAAAGTCATGTTCTGACTACAGCTAGAGATAACAAGAAAAGTATTTTGTATGACTTGAAAATTAAAGATCAAGAGAAGAGCAATTCTTGAAAAAAATTTTTGAAACAGATAGGCAACCAGCTATCCATAGAGTTGTGAGTGGGAGTTCCAATTACAGATTACTGTACAGATTACACGCAATTGGATTTATCTGAAACAGTAGTCATAATAGTTGGGAATTAATTCATATATTTACATTTTGCGTGGTGGAAAAACACTGAAGGTTCTAAACAAGTTGTGTATGTATATATAATGATTGCATTGAGGATTTTTTAAGTTACTAATTTTGCACATTATTGATTTTCTAAGATATTTTTCTACAATATATGTAGCCAGTTTTTACACTGTGTGATTTTGTTATTGTTTGGGCCTTCCACTGTGCTCCCCGTATATATTAGCTTCCAGGAAAGAGACTGTTTCCTCCCAAGGCTGATGAAGAAGAAGAAGAGAAGAGATTGGATTTATACCCCGCCCTTCACTTGGAGTCTCAGAGCGGCTTACAAACTCCTTTCCCTTCCCCTCCCCACAACAGACACCCTGTGAGGTGGGTGGGGCTGAGAGAACTCTGACACAAACTGCTCTTTTTCAAGGACAGCTGTGCCTGAGCTTGTGACTGACCCAAGGTCACATCAGCAGGTGCAAGTGGAGGAGTGGGGAATCAAACCCGGTTCTCCCAGATTAGAGTCCGCGCACTTAACCACTACACCAAACTGGAAGATCAGCTGCTCAGCCATCCCTTTCACCAAGCTTGAGACACTATAAGAACCAGTGCCTAGGAGTCTCCTCCTCCTGTTGCTGATTCCAGGCAAAGGAGTATTTGGGGGGGGGGTATCTTTTCCTCTGTGCTTGGGAAAACAGACTTAGGCTTGTCCTTCCTGAGGCTTGTTGTATTTGGATTTTTTTCCATACTGCATTATTTGATTGGCTGTGATTTATCATATGCTGCTTTCGGTCCCTCTTTGTGGAAGAAGGGGGGGGTAGAAGCATTTTAAATTTAAAATACATAAAATAAGCCATGTACACTATTTTAGGATCCTTTGAGGAAGGACAGGATTAAAGTGTTTTAGATAATAACGAATAGGGTGGTGCTTGTGAAGTTGTCACAGTCTAGGTGCCAGCGAAGTCAGAATCTGAAGTCAGACTCAAGATTCAGTCCATAAAGTCAGTTACCAGAGAGCAGAGAGCAGAAAGAAAGTTCTAACAATCCAAGGTCATATACAGGAGTAAGCACATCCAATATCCAAGTCCAAAACAGGTCTGAAGGTCACTGGAGTGGAGCAGAAGCTGTGGTCACAGGGTCCACCAGATGGTGGCTTGTTGCTTCCACACCAAGCAGCCTCCTTTGACTGGCTTTTAGAGGCATATGTTGCAAGGTCTTACTTACAGCCAGCTGCTTGGGAATAACCCTGCAGCTGCTCATCATCAGCAAGCAGCTGACATCAGGCCAGGAAACATACACTTTGTCTTCTCTCCTGGAGCTCCATTCTAAGACTTCGTCTCTGGCGCTCAAAGGGTGTGAGTGAAACTGAAGGGCTGGTAACAACCACCTGGGTTTCATCTGTTGGAAGGTGCTGGTGGTTCTGCATCAGCTGTTGGCGGTGAACTCTGACAAGCCTGCCATTCATCTTCTTTTTTTCTGGCTTCTGCTGCTTCAGAGCTGGCTACACAGGACTCTTCTCCTGAGGAGTCCATCTCTCTTGACTGACCCATGACAGAAGTGATCATTGGGATAAGGATAGGGGAGGGGGATTGTCATGGGCTGGGCTGGGCCAGGAGCCAGGAGTCAGGTCCAATTTGGTCTGGTCCAGGGGTTGTAACCAGAAGAGACAGAACAGGAGCCAAGCTGAGAGTCCAAGAGAGTGGTCGTTCGAAGCAGGAGGTCAGGAAGCCAGGAATCCGTACAGGAGTGAGGTCTGAGAGCAGGAGCCAAGGGTGGACATGAGGTCAGCACAGATGCGAATTGTTGCTTCCACAGAGAGCCCAGTCCTGAATGGGAACTATATAGGCTTCCAGCAGTGCTTTCCTGAGTGGTGGCACCACTCCTGTCAGTACTCAGGGCTCGATGCCCACCTTCCCTGCCAGCGTGTGTCTCAGTGGCAGGTTGCTAAGTCCTTGCAGAGCCACTCCTTCAGCCAAGCTTTCCGTTTGCACCTGTGCCTCATCAGCTGTTGCAGGACCAAGTGCAGGGGTTACTGACTTGGGCGCTGCCGGAAGAAAGCTGTCAACTCCCGAGGAGTCAGAGGGGCCAGCTTCCAGCTCTGATGATGCTGGTGACTCTGGCTGCACTGCCAACTTGGGCAGGGGCCCAGCACCATCACTGTCACCATGACAAGGATCTTGGGATCATGTCTGACAGCTGAAGAAGATCTGGGCTGGGATTTGGTTTCTCTATCTGTTCCAGGTATTGGAACCTGGGCATGGCCAGAGATGTAAGACTTTTGGTGCAAGCCAGAGCCAAAGGAGCCTTGGCTCTTGGCTCATAACCCATGATTCACAGCCTCTGGTCCTGAGAGAGCCAGCCCAAGAGATTCAGAGCAAGCCCAGGAGATGGAGTTGTGCTGTCTAAGGTTATTGTTCTCGGGTTTTGTTTGCTTGTTTGTTTTTGTCTAAAATCTAAATAATTTTTTGTTTCTTTGCAAGCTGTTCTGAGTCTCCAATGGGAAGAAAAGCAGGGTAGAAACATTTAAATAAATAAACTAACCTGTGAAATGTTAATTAGAAGATATGCCTTTGTTGTGGCTGAAGTAGGTCTTTGGATTCCAACTACAATTTTTAAATGTATCCTGTTGTTATTTAATTGATTTGAGATTTGTATATATAGAATTCTTGTCTGTTCAAAAAGGATATGATGAGCTTTTCAGGGAATTTCCTGGATTTATGTCAGATTCTAATAAGTAGCCCAGGAATCCTGCCCAAATCCAAGGATACAGATTCACTGCAGCAGGCCAGATATTTATTGGATTCAGCAGCTTCATTTGCCCTATAGGCTTTAATCAAGATACGTATATATAAATGTCATTGCCTGCAAATTATTGGTGCACCCTGTTTCATTTTGCAAAGCCTGTGCATTGTAGAATGCAGTGGTCACAATTAAATTAATGGCCAGGGTATGTTGTTAGCAGGGGTATTGAGTATTTATAAATACATTCATTTATCATTCTTTCATTACATAATGAAGAATCACTAGCTAGTGCATGCAGCACATCCCCAAACTATAGTTGGTCAATTTTTATTATAAAAGGGTGAACAGCAGATTATGCACCCTCAGTGTGGTTTCAAATGCCAAACGTCTGGCCTTGTTGCAGTGCAGACTTGGTTTTAATTATCTCGAATGCAGGCATACAACAATCTGTCTTTGTCTAAAGCAGAAACAACTGTTCTTCGTGCATCAAATGCAAATGTACAAGTACACTCTGATGACAAGATAACTTAATAGGAATTGCACTAGGTTATCAGCAGCTAATTGAGTCTCCTAAATAGAAAACTGCAGCCACCATGACATAGAAAAGTGTGTACGGCTGTTGTACAAGGAAGAGGGTCTCAAGAAAGGTAAATTCAAAGCCTGGCCCTTGCTATGCCAGACCCTATGGTCTGGCATCCATTTGCATCCTGTGCTGGTTCCCAGATTACCTACACAACCAAATTCATAGCACTTTTGAAATAAGACACAGCACAAGAACAGCAGCTACATTCCAGAACAGAAGAAAGGGGAACTGGAGGAAGGAAAACATTCTCTCTTCTACTGCCCAGGAGCTGCACAGGGCTCCATGTCATCCCCTTGGTTGATTCCCTTCAAAAGGAAAGAATGCACAGAAGGAAGCAAGAGGGGTCTAGAGGGAAGCCTGAAGTTCATGAGAGTTTGGCAGACATCTATGGATTGTTTCAAAAATTGTGATAACGGCTACGGTTCCATGAGGGCAACAGTGGGAACACAGGCAGATTGGCCATTATGTCTACCAGGACTTTTCTCAGTGGGCCAATGGCCTCTCCTCAACTTTGGCAAGGCAGCCCCCACTTGGCCCTGATTCAGTGAAGGGGAAGTAGTGCCTGCCTGCCCTTCAAACAGCAGTTGCACTGCAAGGAGGAGGCGGGTGCCTGCCCAGCCTTCATGCAGCTCTTGCACAGCCCTCACACAGCAAGGAGGAAGCCATACTAAACTAACCCCTGTGTGGATCACTCAGCTCTTGCAGGGTGAAAGGCAGACAGCACATGGCTGGGCCTTGAGTGTCTAACCTAGCAAAGAGATTGTGGAGCCCACCTGGCTAGGCAGCAGATTGCCTCTCCTTCCTCCCTCCTTTTGGTGGGGGCAGGGTAGGCCAGGGACTGGGTAGGCAAACTGCCTCTTCTTCGCTCCCTCCTTGGGGGATGGGGCAGGCTGGGAGGGGGGTTCAGAGTCATTTTCCCCTCCCAGTCTACCCCTGCATGGGAAAGGGGAGAAATGAAGAACGCTTCAAACTCTGTTCAAAGGAAGGGAATGAACATGAATAATGTCCCCACGCCTTTCACCCATTATCTCTTTTGTGAATTGTGATATTTTTATTTGGTGTATCATCTAAGATCACTGGTAATCTGGTTTGATCTATAATCTATATGTGATATATAAGGGAATCTATAAGTGATCAAAAGCACCTGAAGATATAGGGGGCTGGTTGGCTTTGCATTCGTGCCTCCATTTGTAAGCTATAATTCCAGAAAGTTCCTAAGCAGCTAGCTTGACATGGCATGACAGGCCAGTGGTTAGGAGTTTCTGTGGTTTTTGGAAAAGGTAATGAACAGCCCCTGGCAGCTTCTTTGAGCATTGAGGGAGGTTTACATGCCTCTTCCATTATTTAAAATCCAAAGCCCATACAAAGCTATGATTACGTTTATCTGTTAGAAAGACAAGTACAATTGCCTCAACTTGCCATTTCCACCTTATATAGGCCCATTATGCACCTTCCATTTAAATCTCCTAGTTCAGGTTTTGCACATACATTTTAGCATTAGTTAGCTGAATGAAAGGGAACAGAAAGGAATTCAAGCAAAGGGAGAAAACCATCTGTTGCAACTGACCAGGCTTTTCCTGCAACTGACAAGCAGCCAAGAAGCCCAGTTTTTCATATTACTGAGCACTAAGGGATTCTCGGCTGTGTTATTGGGCATGGCCACTGTAAAAAATGGGAGTCACACAATCTCATAATATGGGGGAACATGTTGAGTGTATGGAATGCATGGTAGAACCCACTGACACTGGCATTGCAAGCTGTGATAGCTGGCAACTCCACCATGCTTTGCACAGGGCTGCAATTTCTATGGAGGAGGAGTCATCTGGAAGAAGAGTTTTTTTAGTCTTGTGCCACTAAATTGGGAAAAAAATGGGGGGGAGTATTTTTTATGATGCCCTATCACAGTTGCATAGTAATGCTAATTTCCTGCCCTTCCTTGCAAATTTATGTGATTTTTCTTTGTGATTCTCTAATTTGATCCTGCACACTGGTCATGATCTTGGCAGTTTTTTAAAGCCTACCCTGTGTGGATTGCACTCTTCCTTCAAATGGATTGATCCAAAGTGACTTTTAAGTTCGACAGTTTGCAGAGATCCATGTGGCTCAGCTGCCATTTTAATGTTAGGCTTCCAGAGACTGCCAAAATGGTCCTCCCAAAATCATTGTTCACTAAAACATGAAAGGGAAAAATGTTTTCAAAGCTAACCATCCCGGTTCCTCTCTTTCTTTACATCTGTTTACATCTCATGTCTTTACATCTCATGCCAATTTCATTCCACACTGACAATGCCCCCCTTTATTCTGTTTGCATGCAGTACTGAAATCCCCCCCTTTTTTTGCACTGCAGATACTGCAGTTTGCCTACTCTTCGATCCCCTTTTTAAGTCAATATTATTTAAGTATTTGAAGGGCTGTCACTTCAAGGAGGGCAGGGAGCTGTTCCTGTTAGCTGCAGAGGATAGGAATCGCAATAATGGATTAAAATTAAAGGTGAGAAGGTACCGGCTGGTGATGCTCCCTCTAAGCTGTGGAGGCTTGTGAGTAAAAATTCTACTTTGTGAGCTACTGACATTAAAGTTGTGAGTGAGCGATTTGGCTACTGTATAAATTAGTTTGCTCTGGAGTCATCCTTCCTGGGCTAAGACAAAAATGTGTGAGCCGGAGAATAAAAAACTAGCTCACACTAATTCAGCTTAAAGGGAACACTACCAGCTAGATATTAAGAAAAAACGTTTTTACAATAAGAGTTGTGCAACAGTGGAATCAACTGCTTAGGGACGTGGTGAGCTCCCCCTCACTGACAGTCTTTAAGCAGCGGCTGGACAAACACTTGTCAGTATACTGTAGGCTGACCCTGCATTGAGCAGAGGGTTGGACTAGATGGCCTGTATGGCCTCTTCCATCTCTCTAATTCTATGATAAGCAAGGAATTAAACCTCGCACAGCTCCTTTTAAACTTTCTCCCATCATTTTAATTCTTTTTATTCAGCTATCTGAGACTAGCAACAGTCTAAAATTTCTAGACTCATGCTAATTGTCCAAAGAAATTAAAAATTTAAAAATGAGGGGAAATGGAACATGTACACTGATGAAGAGGGGAATTTGGTGGAAGGTGCAGAGTGGGCAGAATGACCCTGATGTGGACAGGGAGTAACCTTTGAGGGGCAGCAAAAAGGCTGGAGGGGATCTGTACACTTTTGAAGTACCTTCAGCTTGAAAGCAAAACAAGGAGGAAATTTGCATAAAAGCATTCTCAGAAAATCCAAGGAAAAAGTGATCAGAAAGTGAACTGAGTGCCCTCTCTGATGTGGTATTGTGACCTTAACCAGTTCCGGAGGATGTGCTGTTGCTGTTGCCTCAGCCTCCTGGAGGCAGCTGGCTTCTGACATCAGTGGGAACCACGAGGACCACCACAAGCCAGCTGCTGGGCCAGGCCCACCTATATTTTGTTTGACAAATTGTCCCATGATCTCTCTACTTTTGTGCCCCTTGACATCAGCTAGGCCTGCTCTCTTGGATGTGGCATTGTGGCCTGAGACAGTTTCGAAGGGTGTGTAGTCACCATTGCCTTGGCATCCCAAAGGGAACTGGCTTCTAACATCAGCCCCCATGGTATGGAGGCAGGTCCAGGCTCCCCAATGGCACCAGCACTGTCTTTGCAGCCTTGGCTGCCAGACCGCTCCCTGTGAGGTAGGTGGGGCTGAGAGAGCTCTTAGAGCAGGGGTCATTTCGGGGGAAACGCGGAGGAACGCCGTTCCCCCGAGTGAGGTGCGAGGGGGCGGGGCACACGACAAAGCCCCGCCCCCTGCTTCCGAGCCAAGGCCCCAACTCTTCAGGCGAGGGGACTGGAGCCCCCAATGGGAGGGGGTTGAAGAAGCTCAGGTGACCCGCTCTCCATGGAGCAGACCCACTCGCCCCAGCCTCTCAGGGGAGGGGTCGGCCCCTTCCCCACCTGGCCTCTCCCCACCCGGCCCCGCTTAAATGCGACGGAGCACGATCGCCACCGGGCAGAGAAACTTCTCCAGAGTTTCTGCCCGCCCGCCGCTCACCGCTCGCCACTTTTCTCTGCAGGCAGAAAAAGGCCTCCAGAGAGGCCCACTTGCTGGCCTGCCCACCGCCGCCACAGCCACCACCTTTCTCTGCCAGTGCGTTGAAGTGCACCTTGGCCCGGCCTTGCGCCACCGCCTGAGCCTGCTGGTGGACTGCCTGGTGCGGCATTACCGCCTCTAGCTACCGGGGCAGCAGGGAGCCAACAGAGGAGGAGGGGCAGCGGGACTCTTCAGCTGCGGCGGCTGCTGGGGCTTCCTGGGCGAGCCGGTGGTGGCGCCGTGCGGGCACGCCTACTGCCGCCACTGCCTGCATGAGGAGCTCTGCGCCCGCTGCCATCTGTGCGGGGGGAGCCGCCGGGCCCAGCTTCCTCCGTCGCCGTCCTCCTCGGGCACTTGGCAGCGGGCACGCCTACTGCCGCCACTGCCTGCATGAGGAGCTCTGCGCCCGCTGCCATCTGTGCGGGGGGAGCCGCCGGGCCCAGCTTCCTCCGTCGCCGACCTCCTCGGGCACTTGGCAGAGAAGTGTTTCCTGGCGGAATGCCAGAGGACGCGGACGTGGCGTCGCCTCAGCGAGTTGCTGGGGCAAGGGCAACTCTGGGCAGCTCGGGAAGCCGCCAGCCAGGCCCTGCGAGAGGGTAAGCCCGGGGTGGGGTGTGGGAATGGCAGGCCTCGAAGGCTTGGGGGGGCCAGGTTGGTTGGGGCCTTCTTCTTCTTCTTCCCCCTTCCCTGCACGCCTGTGTGCCCGTCTGCCCTTTCAGAGGGGTGTGGGGGCTCAGTCCTTTTGCACTGACTCATAAGTAAGCCACAGGGCATAAATCCTCTTGCCCCGAGTGAACTGTTTCCAAGTTGAAAATGAGATCGGGACTAAGTGGGAAATGAAGACGTTGGGAATCCGGTGGTGCTTTGAAGCCTCACCGAGTTTTATTCCAGCTCAGACCTTTGGGGGCAAGACAAGGCTCGCGTCACCTGATGTGTGCTGCTCCATGTGAGCCCCTGAAGTGAGGAGGTCTGACCAAAGCTTGTGCCGAAACGGATGTTAAGTTTTAAGGTGCCGCAAGCCTTGTCTGTGGGTGGGAATTCTGGTTTTCGTTCCTGTAGCGGATGAACACGCAGGTATTTCTCCAAAGTTGTGTACTGTGCCCGCGCCTTAGGAGTGCGGCCGTGTTTCCAGGTGCATACTTGGATAATTCAGCCTCAAGGAGTGACTAGCATGTGTGATTAAGGCACTGCGTGTGAAAGGCTGCCTAATTGGCTCAGCTGTGATATGGATGAATCAAGTTAGTGTATATACTGAGGTGCACCTGAACGTTT
>NW_015175367.1:125331-137536 GCF_001447785.1 Gekko japonicus
AAAAATTGTGGGATTCCAGATACCTGGCATTCCTGTGTATTTATGAAATTTGTTTTCAGTTTCACTTTTGGCACCTGCCTTATGACACACTTCGGTGATGGCAGGGGGTGTGGCCTTATGACACACTTCCTGTGATGTCAGGGGGTGTGGCCTTATGACACACTTCCGGTGATGGCAGGGGGTGTGGCATATGCTAATGCATTATGCTAATGAGTTCCCCTAGCTCTTTTTCTACGAAATGACCCCTGTCTGAGAGAACTGCTCTTTCAAGAACAGCTCTGACAAAACTATGGCTTGCCCAAGGTCATCCAGCAACTGCATGTGGAGGAGTAGGGAATCAAACCCGGCTCTCCCAGATTAGAGTCCACGCACTAAACCACTACACCAAACTGGAAAAAGGCTACAGATCATTATTCAAGACTGAAGCTTCATAATAGAAGCGCAGTCCACAAAGACTGCATGGTGGCATGGGAGAGTTACAAACAAATACAGAAATTCAAAGGAGGTTCTGTTTTAGCACAATTAAATGATATTCATAAACAATTTATAAAAGAAAAGAGGCATTATGTAGCCACTCTTGCAGGAATTCTTTTGTTCACTGCTACACAAAATGAGACAAGAGATAACAGGGGAAACGTTCTTGAACTCTTGCACTTAATTGCAAAGCACAATCCCAGAATCCAGTCTAAAACTTATACTCTTCCACGCAATGCAAAATGCACGGATCATTGTGTTCAAGATGAATTGTTAAGCTTCAGGAGCAAAATGGTTCCGGAGTCAATTTCTGACGAATTGAAGAAAGCTGGCTTCTTTGCATTAATTGCTGATGACACAAAGGACACACGTAAACAGGAACAAATGTCAGTAGTTCTCCACTATTGCTACAATGGCAATATATATGAATGGTCTGTTGGTTTCCAACCATGTCATTCACTGGATGCTCCTTCACTAGTGAGTTACATAAAGAATACCTTAGCATGTTGTGGCATTGATATCAAGCACTGCATAGTACAAACCTATGATAAGGTTTGTGTAATGAATGGAAAACTAAATGAGGTACAGGCATTGCTCCTGAAAGAGGTGCCACAAGCCACTGATGTTCACTTCTTCAGCCACAGGCTGAACTTAGTTATTGTTTATGTGTATAAGAATATTGTCATTAGTCTTCTTCAATAAATGTGTGCATTTGAGCATCCATGTTTCAACAAATTGCAAAAACAAACAGGGAACAGAATTGTTGAATTAAAAAAATAGTCAAAGACTCATTGGGTGTGTCAGATTGCATCACGTTTAGCTGTTAAATCTACGCTTTGTGTAATTTTCCTGCTTTTGAATATAATCAGTAATGATTCAAATTCTCAAAGAAGTGTAGAGGCTTATAGAATTCTAAACCAAATAGATTTCAGCTTTGTGTTTTGCTTTACTCTTTTTAGTGAAGCGCTTCTTGAACGTATGGTATCAGACTATTTGCAAAAATCAGATTGTGACATGGCTCAGAAGATTTACAGACAATTTCAATGTTTTAAATGGGGTTAATGCTTTCAATCCCAGGTGCTGTTACCTTCTTGACCCAGAAAAACTCCAACCATTTGCAAGATGTTATAGTAGTGACACAGATGGTTCTGAAGCAGAACTCTGACTTTTTCCAAAAGTTCCAGAGAGGTATGAACAAGGAAGACAAATCAAAATTAACACAATAAACCAAATGCTGACTCTTCTTGAAAAGCTGAAACTGTCTTTCAGTGAACTCCATAGACTGTTTGCCATAGCCCTCACAATACTTCCATCAAGTACTGGATGTGAAAGGACATTTTCATGTCTATGGCAAATTAAGACCTATTTATGGGTCACGAATGGCTAAGCAGCACTGCCATACTGGCAACTGAAAAAAAAATGGCAAAAACCCTTGATCTTGAAACTGTTGTTAACCATTTTGCAGAAATGCATAAAAATCGACAAATTCATCTCCTTTAGATCTGCATGCTATCTTTTCTCTCTCAGCACATGAAAATCCTAGTAGCCAGAGAAGGCCATTTGGTTATACAAGACAAAAAACAACATGTATTGTGTTTGTGTACAGGGACCAGGTGTCTTAGTTTGCTCTTAGTTTCCTTACAGTTAGAGATTTCTGCCTGCATTGCTTGAAAAAGTCTCAATTTTCTAGAGAATGTTCTGTCTGCTTAATGTGTATACCATGCAAATGTTTATGTAGCAACTTAAAACTTATTGGAAAGCCCTTACTGTAATTTGAATTTGATTAATGCATGCTGTATATAAAAAAAAATTGCCTAACAACATTATTTAATTCAGAGAAAACATATTTAGCATTGCAGTTTTGCCATGAAATGTACTTTATTTTTCTTTCTGAAATCTCTTTAGACCTTTGTTAAGTTTGCCCACCCAGAAATATACTTTGTGCCTCCCCAGAATATTTTTGGGTGCTGCCACTGAAGGTGAGGAGAACATCTTGATGTTTTCACTTGCTCTCATCCTTACGTCAAGTATTTTCTTATCCCACCAGTAATGGTAGAAATTTTTTAAAACCCAGAATCAGTATTCATTTCAGACAGCATTCAAAAGTCATAAGGCTCTAAATAATTAGGAATATCATTTCCAGTGCTTTTAATGTAGCATATTTGAATTTGGTGAATTCTTTCTCTAAGTTGAATACCCACAATATTAGTACTGCTTCCTTATCTACTTGTTGGTAGGTGCTTCTTGAATCTTATACTGCTTTCACAGTATAATAGGAAAAGTGTTAGTGATGTGAACTGGCCAGTTCAAATCTCATATTGACAAGAAACTTACTGAATGGCTTTTAATAAGACTATGTTCTCTGAACATCAGCCCCTCATATATAATGTTGGGATATCAATAGGGATAGTGACAGGGTTTTTTTATTTGACTCATTTTCTTCATTTTTCCCCAGATTCTTCAGTATTATTATGGCACTTAAATTCTGTTCGGAATCATTGCATTTGGATGATGATCCCCATTGTTCATCATCATCTCGATGAGGATTATAAGTAGTGCATGATCCTGGTTGAATATCCCCAAACGTTATATCTGAAAAGGTCCATTGCCTTCTGACTGGGAAAAGAGAAATGCCAGGGGGAAAGGGAAGTTAGAGGTGCACAAGGAAATGAAAACGAAGAGCAGAATGCCATCACAGACATGACAAGTCTATAAAACAACAACAACAACAACAAAACCCTGTGTTTGTCTGTGTCTTTTTCAGTTCCTCACTGAATGCTAGGAATAATTTCATTCTATAATGAGAATTTAGGAAGATTCTTCAGGTTTCCCAAAGAACTGATCACAGCCACTTGTGATGGAACTCCATCTGAACAGCAACAGCACACTTTCTTCTTCCCAGACACCACTAGGAGGCAGATGACCTCTTATCCAAACAGTAACTCTTTCTTAACTTTATCATCCATTGTAACTCTTTACCTCAAATATGTTCCAAGGGCATTTGGACTAGTTATGTTCCAAATGCACATGACTAGATAACATTATGACCCACCTCCAAGGGTTATTGAGAGGATGTGATATGTGTTCCAAACCCATAAAATACTCAGGGTTGTTGTTGTTGCTGTTGTTGTTCGGTGGCCTAGAGGATTGTGTGGGAAGTCCTTGTGCTTGTGATTCAGATTTGATTATGCTGTCTCTGGTCAGGTACCTCTGCAGGCTTTTTGCTGCAGTAACTTGAGCTGCTATAATTAGTTTTAACGGTATGTTATGGTATTCCATTATTTTCAATTACAGGATGAAAAAGCAGCCATTTCAACTGTGCAGCACATTAGTGCTTTATTCATGGACTATGTCGCTGAAAAGCCCTGATGACAGATAAAAACTCAAGGTTTTATTTCTTTTATTAAGTTAAAAGGTACTAGATCTGCAATGAGAAACGGTACAGTGCCAGATTACTAATTGCTGCTCAAGTAGGTAAAATTGCTAATTTATCATTCTCTAATCAGAGATCCGTTCAAGATATTTGCAACATTTGTAATATGCCAGAAAAGGACCATATTTGTCCTCTCCAGAGGATAAACAGACTGAATCTGTTTCATCTATTGGAGCAATTTTGTGACTGGGATAGACAGAAAATTATCTCAATTCTCTAATGTATTGGAGAAGATCAATAGCTATAACACCGAATCTTCAAGAAGTAAATAGGCATAAATCAGACCTTGCCTGCTACAGAGCAAAGCTCATTTAAATATGCACCCAATAATCTGGATCAAAGCATGATTTTATAGATATTTTTGTAATCTTTAAAATACTCATAAAATGAATTATAGACTTTTTTAAAAAAAGAGAGATTGGATGCCTTTGGTTCCTACACTCTAAACTCTTTCTTTCTTATAGAACAATGGTCATTTGAATAAATAGTTGTTGTGCATGATGAATGCAGAACACAGGAAGGGACTGCAGAGACCAGAAAAATTGCAATACCCCACTGAAATTAACAGAATCTGTTGAAGGACATATCAAGGTCATTCAGCTTGTTCCTGCATATACATAAGTGAAGGCTCATGCAAGGCCCTGAAAACCTTCTGCTGGTAGGGATGCCAGCCTCCGGGTGGGACCTGAGGATCTCCTGGAATTACAGCTCATCTCCAGACTACAGCAATCATAATTTAGGAGGCTAAAGAAGAAGAGATCATGAACTCCCCTCCCCCTCACATTCTTCTGATGCTGAGCTATCATAAGAACAAGAGGGGCGAATATGTTCAGTCCTCCCTCCTCACTGTTTCTCTTCATTCATCTCCCACCTTTTAGTAGAGGAGCAATGAATACATGCATACTTCTTGGAACATATCTTTTTTGTACTCTGTAAAGTTCCATGCACTTTGATTGCTCTGTGTAAAAGATAACTAATAACCTCCATGGGGTCACATTGAATAATATTAGTGTGTTTGTGTTCTTTGAAAAAGTATGGGGTGGGGGAACCAAAGCACAATAGAACTGAACAAAATAGCTGAGTGAGTAAATCTGTGTAGGTCTACTCAGAATCCTACTCAAATCTACTAAATGAGGCTTAGTCCCAGGACAGTGTTCTTAGGATGGCACTGTCTACATTATTGGGCAAATGTGAGATTGCAATGTAATAGGCATCCAGTATGAGGTGAGAGGAAGGGACCCGAATAAATCTCTGGTTTCTTTGAAGCTACCTTTGCAGCTGCTCTCACTGTTTAATGAGGTAGTTCTCATATTAAGCTTAAAGCACCCTTCCTCTTTATCACTATCAGTGCCTTGGTTCAGAAGTTCAAGGAAAATTAAGAACATAAAGCACAGAGAGAATTGCTTTGCTAAATTGGAACAAAGCATTTTGTTTCCAACAGTAGCCACTGTGCACATGCGTATTTTTGGGGATTTGTATTCTTTTAAGAAGAGAAATTATTTAAACAGGCTGTCTCACAATGTTAAAATGTTCATTTACTAGTAACCACAAACACTGCTATTTCATAGCAACAGAAAAATGATGATAGACTTGCCTGAATTATTCTTCTGTCTGTAATTAGTTTTGTGTTTACCATTCCCTTATTCACCCACAGTAACTCATTTAATAGCAATAATAAACACTGTTCATTCTTTAAAGCCAGCAGAACACTTCCTTCCCAAAATAGAACACATCCTTTTCTTAATATACTGAGTCAGTGTAGGAGGTTTTGTTGGGGGGAGGTTATTTGGATGATCTGCTTTACAGTAAGATGCTTGCTCTGATCCAGAGGTCTTGTGCTTCATCTGAATTCTTAGAGGATTGGTGCGACTGTAGTACATAGCTTTGCCATATAACCACTGAGATCAGAGGGAAAGGAAGTGTCCTGCTCTTCCCATGATTCAAATTGTGCAAAGCCCAGACTCATGAATGACACCAGGAAAAGTAAGAGCATCAGACTGAATCCATGCACTGTCACTGCCATTCCAGCTAGGGATGCTCAAACACCAGCCAGTTTGGTTCATGTTCTGTTTGCCAGTGGTAAACAGGAAGCAATTTTTCATTAATGAGTTTAGGACTATTGGGCAGGTGATTTTCACATTTTCAAACCATACAGCAGAGCACAACACAATTGGCAATATTTCATGCGAGCACTGTTTACATACAGCCTGATAGGAATCCTACCCTGTTTCCCCGAAAATAAGACCTACCCCAAAAATAAGCCCTAGCAGGATTTCTATGCATTTGTAGTTTAAGCCCTAGTGTGTCTTCTTGAGAAAAAATAAATATAAGACAGTGTCTTATTTTCGGGGAAACACGGTAGTTTTCCTCTTCCCCTACAGACTGCTTTTTGATGCTTGGTATCCAATTTTACAAACAAACTGTGATAAAAAAATGGACATTGATATTAAATCAAAATATACTTTAAAGGAAGGTTCCACTGTTTTGAATTCATGTTATAGAAGCCGATGTTATTGTTGAGGTTATTTTCCTCATGCTCATGTTAACACACATGTACCTCCCATATCAACTACCTCCCATAACAGTTCATTATTCATGACCCTCAGCGATAATCTGTTCTACCTATCAGACAAATGCAAAAAATGGCTTTGCAAGACAAAAGGGAATTATCCAAACCACCACATCTATTGTCCAGAGCTGAAGCTGCTCAACTGCCATTTGAGGCTGATCACAATGAATTGACCAGATGGTAGGATAGGCCCATGAGTGATCATCACAGCCATCTAGCACAGTAGGTCTATTTTTCCAACATGTTTGCCACAGTGTGGCATCCCCAATTCCAACCTGATGGCTGATCAGCACCCTGAAAGTTGATTTAGAATTTTCACACTGTGTTAGTTGTGTGTCTGTGTCAATATAGCATTCTTCTGGGTGCTCAGGAAAATGGCTGCAGGAGGTTTATACTCTTTCTGAAACTGGATTTTGTGCACCTGATAAGCCTGGTTTACACTATTAATAAAAGAATCTGTTCCCTGCTGTGGACCAAGGGGAGTACCTGTCAAATATATTGTGTTAATGGATGAACATGCAATGGTATTCTGAAGCTGTAATAAACAGACAGTCCTCTGCCACCAAATTATTGTTGTTGTTGTTGTTGTTGTTGTTGTTGTTGTTGTTTTCTCTTCAAATATTCAGCTCGTATCCAAAGAACTCTGTGAAACTACTTGTCAGTGCATCCCACCTCACCTCCTGCTTCAGAATCAATTCACCTGTGGTAAATTAGGTCAAAATGAGGACTGATCCCTTTGGGAGCTTATCAGCAGATCTCCCCACCAATTAACATGAAGCTGTTGGCAACTACTGATGTCTATTAAAGGTCGAATCTTTCAGTGACAGGACTAGAACCCTATTAAGTCTTTTCCATGCAAAGCTTTTTTATCTAAACGTCACACAAGAGGTTTTGCACACAGACACAGAATCATGAGATCCACACACGTTGGATGAATAAAGGGCCACAGCTTTAGGCATCTGCAACAAGCAAATTGAACTATGTGACATCCCCACTGTAACTAGACTTTAGGAATGAAGTGGAAACAAACGGCACACCAGAGTAGGCAAAAAAAAACCCAACTGTTTTTCTTCACCAAAGCAGCTGAACAGAAACAGCCCCTTCTTGTATTATCTGCTGAGGAGGTGGGTGCTGCCAAGCAGACTCTCCTGCTAGCCATATAGCAAAAGGAATTTTGCCTCTAACAAATCAGCACATGTCCCTTTGACTCCAGGGGCTCTAGGGACTACACCCTGCCCTTAAAAAAGAGGAAGGAATAAGCTTGGAGAATGACACATCCAAATGCCTTTGGATAGCATTTTTTTCATCATTGTATTAAACATTCATTATCTCCACCTAGCAGTGAATCTGTTTCTGAGCTAGGATTTCCCTTAGATCAAGTATAGGGTTTTTTTTTTAAGGGAAAAAAATCCATTCTGAGTTTCTCTGTATTATTTTAAGTGTGCTTTATAGTTTCATTCTCTCTTTTTTACTAGATTAACTAGATCTATCTATCTATCTATCTATCTATCTATCTATCTATCTATCTATCATCTATCACAGCCTAATGTAAAATATTATTTTTGGTAAATGGTTCAAAACCAGACAACTCACTATGTAAAGAATACATTGGATATTGTATTGCAGTGTCCCATCACAAAGTTCAAGAGCTTCTAGTTGGGACAATTGGTTCACCACTCTGCTTAGCTATATTTTGATTTTTTTTTCAGGATGTATGCCAGCTTTTGTTTACAGTTCATTTATACAATTTGGATTTGGAAACTGAATTTCAAACAGCATCTTGGCAATGCAGGTTGAAAGTGGCACAAGAAAGGAACTAAACTGCAACATTGTTATAATTTTAGTAAGCTATAATGATAGAACTCTTGTGGTCCAAGTAGCTTGATATCAGTATCTCATAATGTGAAGATCTCCAGGTAAGCAAACAAAATACAGTGTCCAACGTGTCATTTTACAGTGATAGTTCTGGAATTTCCAGAATTTTTCAGTTATATAAAAAAGGATATCATTAGAAAGTTTAATAGTTAATTTATAATCTACTGAGAGATGCGAGCCACAGTTAACAGAGTATTTTCAGAGGTGATAAATTATAGTTGAATTATGTCCATATGATTCCTCAGCTGTGTTCACAGTAATAAAACTACTTTTCAAGAAAGACCATTTAATTGGATATTAGTAATTTTTGTGCATGAAATTGTAACTAATTCACAAATACCCATTTAGAATATCATATAAATTTTAATTTTGTTCATTACTTAAGTGTGTTCCTATATGGAAACATGTGGGCACTCTCCTCTTCTCCATGCTGCTTTGCATCATCTATAAAGCTCATGAGAAACCCACATTTTATAGGTCAAATCAAGTGTTTCTCCTCTGCAACGTTCTACCAGACAGCAGAATCCATCGGTTCCAATCCATCAGAATTTAGTAGTCAGCTGCAGATACCAGAATGGCTTCCACAAATCACTTCAGGCATACACAAAGAGGTCTCTGTGATGTCCTGAATGAATTGTGGAAGCCCATTTGCTCATTCACTGTTTAGAATGCATGCATTTCATATGACCTAAGATCACAGCATACTGCTATGAAGGAGCCACTGGAAGGAGAAAACACCATCTTCTCACTACACTGGATATGTGATGTGATTACCGAGCCTCCGACACAGCAAGCAGGTACTGAAAACACCACTTACTAGCTGCACTGTGTACAACTGGAGCATATAGAGGGGTTCTGAAGGACATTCTAGTCTTCTGTTTTCCAATTATCTCAGGCAGTGTTTTCACTGTCTGCTCAGGATGCTAGAGTCAGTCTCCTACAACCCCTTGGACATGTCTCAGAAAACTCAGGGTTCGGCTATATATGACAGAAAGGCTGGATATTTTCAGGGGGCAGAATCCACCTCTTCATAAGTGGGGACTAACAGAAAAATAACAGGAGAACTTTAGATTATTACCAGCATCATCTGGTAATAATGCATTATAATTGTATGTAAAACTGATAGCATCATTCCTTACGCACTGGTGTGGAACCTAGCACCACAAGACTAATTTTTCCCCCTTCAGGTAGGGACAATTTCATTCTGTGCCTTGTGTTTCCCTCAAAACTATGTTGAACCTTTGGTCCACCTAGGTTTCTCTGTTCATCCAAGACAATTTACAAACCCCTTTTGATGTGTATTGTCCTTCTCCAGCAGATTCTGTCCTCTCCATAAATGTTTTTTTCTTTGTCAAGACTGAGCACCTACCTCCATCTCCTCTTATGACCATACAACTTCTGGAATCCTTAGATGTACAATCATTTTACGTTGATCTGAAATGCTGCTCCTTATATCAGCATGATTCTTTTTCATTTCACCATCCACGTCCATCAGTTATATTTTTTCAACCAACGTTAGAGAACTGCGAGGAGGAGGGGTGCATGAGAATATCTGCATTAGTTTCTATTTCTTACATCTGACGTTATTAAACTCAATAGTAATAATGCAGTTTCTGTTGTTTTACCTGTACGGTGAATACATTCAATCGCCATGATTCTGTTCCTTATCTTAGAAGAACCCACTGGAACCACACAATTTAAGTTGAGCCTGCAAACATACAAATATCTTCTTGAGTGGTATATATATATATAGTAGGAGACATATATATATAGTAGGAGACATATATATATATATACTAGGGAAAAGGCCTATCATGGAAATAAATACAACGACCTCGAGAAAGAGGCTCTGGGTGGGTGCCCCGGTCTTGGACACTCAGTGACAATTTGCTGTGGCAACCTCAGCAGGGTATAATGACACTAAGTCCACCATTTTCTCCAGAGGAACTGATCTCTGCTACCGAAAGAACAGTTGTAATTTTGAGTGATCTCCAGCCCTCACCTGGAGACTGGCAACGATGGTTCCCCAGAGGGAATGGTTGGTTTGGAGGGTGGAGTTTATGGCTTTGTACCTGTCCGAGGTGCCATGCCTCCTGAAACCTCACCCTCTCCAGGCTCCATCCCTCACCTGCGGGACCTCTCGCAGTTCTGCAGGCCCTGCAAGACAGAGCTCTTCTGCCAGGCATATAATTAGGGGCCGCCACAGCGCACGGCCCGCAAAGTCATCATTGAGCAGCTGCCATAAGAGTTGACAAGCAGAGTAACATCTAGGCACTTTTATGCTGGAAGATGGAAATCCATCTGAAAAGCATTCCTCTTGATTGAATTTTAACTGCCGCCAGCACTTTGTAATGTATTATTTTAATTGTGATGTTTTAATCTGTATTATGTATATTTTTATCATGTATTGATATTATTGGAAGCTGCCCTGAGCCTGCCTGCGGGGAGGGCGGGGTATAAATCAGACAATCGCCCTTATATATAAAAGGCGAATGGTGGTGGCACTTCTCTAGAACATTCCACACGCTCCGGAATTGGTTGGCGCCCTGGTGTGTCACTTAGAATCTGTTCCTATCCGCTGGCTGCATTGCTTGAGTCTTGCCTCCAACATTCTAAACAGTTTGCTGTTGAAATGTGAAAGATAAGTAATTAGATTATAGAGACTTCTTTGCCAAAGGACATAAAAGTCTCAAGGGCAACATTTCTTAAGCAATTCTGAAACAACTGAAAAACGGTAACTTCAATGCACTGCAAAATCTACTTGACCTAATGACTTGATCGTATCCATTTGCTAATGTCAATTTGCCTATTTCCATTGGTTTAAAATGAAAGAAGAGAAAAATATAGCTCATGTTCAGTTAGTATATAATGAGATAAGTTTTATCAATAGTTAATATGACTCTTGGATTTGTTAAAAAAAATCAGGCACAACTAAATCAGGTAGCATGACATTTGAATTAAATGGTTCAGGTCTGTTATTATGGCAATGTTCTCTTCCCAAAATAGAAGGGTCAGTGTAATGTCATTCACAGACAACAAACAAGATTGTAGAGGAGAAAGGGCTAGCAATTGTACTAGTAATGGCACTGCAGAAATAGTAAATGAATAAGAAGTAGAGTTCCAAGTATTTAGGCAACTCATCAATTATATGAAAAGTGTCCTGTGCCATCAAAGTAGTACATCTCATCTCGTACCATGTTGATTGTATCTGGGATTTAAGTAGGAAAGTTGCTTGTAAGACTACCGAACATTGCACTGAGGAAAGTAGGTGTCTCAATGCTGCATGCCAAAACTGAGTCATTAATGCAGTGCAGACTTTTCCCCTTCAAGATATTGTTAGGCTTGATGAATTTCGTAGTATTTTGGGTTCATGCAGTGTAGAAGCTTAGAAGTGCTTTAAATACCTCATGTTCTCAAAACAACCCTAGCTTCTTGTTTCTTCAATACATTCACATTAGGGGCAGTAGAGAAGAGGAGAAATGATGTTGGTCTTGCAGAGCTGCCACTGGGGTCAGAACAATGTTCCCTCTAAGGTGTACAGTCCTGTGAGCAAAAATTATACCCCATTAGCCAAAAATAGTGCTAGCTTTAAAATTGTGAGCAGGTTGACTTTTAGTTTTAAAAAATGACTTATAGAAACTATTCAAATACAATCTCTCTTCCTTTAATTACCAGAAAGAGAGGGAGAGAGAGAGAGAGGAAGAGAAAGACAGAAAGAGAGAGAGAGAGAGACTGAAAGACACAGAGAAAAGGCCAAAAAGACAGAAAGAGAAAAAAGGAAAGATAAAATGACAGAGAGAAAGAAAGAAAGCAAATAGATGGGGAGAGGGAAGGAAGGAAGGAAGGAAGGAAGG
>NW_015175367.1:138186-165249 GCF_001447785.1 Gekko japonicus
GACTTCCTTCACCTCTATTCTCACCCAGCTCCCTTCCCTAAGCGCCATCCTCTCCACTAACTGGTGGCCAGGCACACTCCGAGCCCGGCTCTGCTACCTCCCCTGTCCAGATCTGCAGGATGGCTGGGCCTAGGGGAATCGTTGGAAGGTGGATTGGGCTTTGGCGGCAGCAGTTCCGAGGTTGTTCCACTCTGTTCTTGTAATGTATTCAGCCTGACATGCCCGGACTTGCCCGGGCTGGCCAGGCACAATTCCTTAATAGCTTCGAGTCTAAGACAATGGGTCCGAAGGATCCTAGCCGGCCCAATGAAAGGGCTAGGTCCCCAGCCGGGAGGCCAATGGGTCTCTCGGTTACTGTAAATAGCCTATCGGGAGTAGGGGGTGTGTTTAGGTGAGCTTGGTGGCGGGTTTTCTGAATGAATATAAACCGGCCTGCGAGCCGGTCAGTTGTCTTTGTTCTAATGGCACCTCCAAACTGGGATGTCATCACTTTAAACTGGACTGTAGGAGAAAGAAGAAGAGGGGGAGGAGGAAGAGGAGGAGGAGGAGGAGATTGGATTTATACCCTGCCCTTCACTACCCAAAAGAGTTTCAAAGCGGCTTACAAACTCCTTTCCCTTCCCCTCCCCACAACAGACACCCTGTGAGGTAGGTGGGGCTGAGAGAGCTCTGACAGAAACTGCTCTTTCTCAAGAACAGCTGTGCCAGAACTATGGCTTGCCCAAGGGCATCCAGCAGGTGCAAGTGGAGGTTCTCCCAAATTAGAGCCCAGGATCTTCTCTGTTGCCAGAGCAATGTGCTCTGTACAGCACAGGAGCTCCTGGGGCTCGCTTTCTCCTGCAGCCTAGTTTAAATTGGACTGCAGGAGAAAGTGAGCCACTAGCTGGTAGCACTGGTGGTGGGAGGCCACAGGGGAGCAGTGGATTATGTTGCTGGCCCAAGGCTTCCCTCCCCCTGACCTCCCTCACCTCTATTCTCACCCATCTCCCTTCCCCGACCTCCATCCTCTCCACTAACTGGTGGCCAGGCACACTCCGAGCCCGGCTCTGCTACCTCCCCTGTCCAGACCTGCAGGATGGCTGGGTCTAGGGGCATCGGTTGTTCCACTCTGTTCTATAGTTAGTGCATGTAGAGCTAAGTCTAGCTGAATTCACCCTCCATCTGCATACTTTTCAGTTCTATAGTTAGTGCATGTAGAGCTAAGTGGGAGGGTGGGGCCTCCCATTACACCTGTGCTGAGGGGGAAATAGGTGCGCTGGGGGCAGAAATTGGTACACCCAGCACATGTAGCTCAGCTTAGAGGGAACACTGGCTTCCCCTGCCTGGACCTCCAGGATGGCTGGCTGCAGTGGCATCAGCGGGAAGGTGGCTCAGGTTTTGGTGGCAGAGGCAGCAGCTCCCAGGTTGCTCCACTCTGCTGGAAGGAGGACTGCTAGAAGCAACTGCCTTGTATAGTTAGTGGGGGTTGGGGCTAAGCAGGTGGGCGGGAGTGCCCACTACCCCTGAGCTGAGAGGAAAATTGGTGCACTGGGGAGCTCACCTTAGAGGGAACATTGGGCCAGAGCATGAGGCTGCAGCAAACAGTGAGAAGGCAGCAAGTTCCTGGCACAGAGCTAGGTCCCAGGTGGTTCCTGTTTCCATCATGCACCCAAGAGTCTGCTTCATACTGCTGTAACATTTGACTCTGCCCCAAAGACATAGATGAAGCAACTTTGGGAAATGTAGCTCCTGTAAGGAAGATCATGAGTAGGAATTGTGGAAGGGTTCCAAGAAAAAGTCAGACAAACCCACATGGAAGTAAATGGTGGCTACAGCAGTCGGACCCCTGCCTGTGAGCCCTAGAAACTGTTTCACCGTGCCAGCTGCTGCCGCCACGCCTGATCTTATGTATGTTTTCCTTCTTCCTAAGTTGAAGCACCCAACAGACAAGGGAGAAGCAAATGGGGAGAGAAGTCTTCAATGCAGCAGATATGGAGAAATGAGAAGCACAATTTTCTGTCTACAGGTTTCAGGTGTGAATTACACTTTCTAAAAATAAACCACTTGAAATTATACACCTTGTATTTCAATGTTGGATGCTCTCTTCCACCCATCAACATTTCAGAAATGTTTAAGCATGGCATATTTTACAAGCTTTTATCCTAATGGGAATTCTACAAGATAATTATTTCCCAAAGTTGAGAATTATATTATCCATTGATTATGATAATGACTGTTTTCTTGATGCTAGGCTTCATCTATTTGTTTATCTCTCCCTTATTATAATTGAGTAGTGGGCACCAAAATTCTAAAATTGGCCCCTTTAGTGTTAGGCCGGAAGAACTGCCATTCAGAAGACACTGGCTGGGTTGACTGGCTGCTTTGTGCAGTCCCGCCCAGCGTTCCAAGGTCATTTGCATATGGAAGCTGATTGGACTTCACTCCATTCCACACCTCAAACTCCCCCCCGGATGGAGCCTGAAGAGGGTGAGGTTTGAGGAGGGGTGGGACCTCAGACAGGTACACTGCCATAGACTCCACCCTCCAAACCAGTCAGTCCCACATAGGGAACCATTGTTGCCAATCTCCAGGTGAGGGCTGGAGAGCACTCAGTATTACAACTGTTCTGCAGAAGGGAGGGCAGAAGTCAGCTGAAGTCAAAGGGGCAGATAATGGTAGGTTGGTGGCTAGCTGGGAAGGAGATGGGGTTGCCAACTACATGCTGACAAATTCCTGGGGATTTGAGGGGTGGAGCCTGGAGAGGGTGGGGTTTGCAGAGGGGTGGGACCTCAGACAGGTAGAATGCCATAGACTCCACCCTCCAAACCAGCCATTTTGTCCTGGGTAACAATTGTTGCCAATCTCCAGGTGAGGGCTACAGATTACTCACAATTACAACTGCTCTTCAGGTAGCAGAGATCAGTTCCTCTGGAGAAAACAGTGGACTCTGTCATTATACCCTGCTGAGGTCACCACAGCAAATTGACACTGTTTGCCCAAGGCCAGAGCACTGCCCCAGAGCCTCTTTCTAGATCTCGTTGTATTGCTTCCACAACGGGCTTTACTGCGAGTATATATATATTGCATTTACAAGTAAAGAGATCCTACAAAGTTTGTTTTAGAGGAAAGGAACATGTATGTTCTTCAGAAACTTAATGTTAAAATACAAGATAAATGGTTAAGGAGAATACAGTGGTCTTAGGACAAACTATGCTGGCATTGCCTAAAGTATTTATTCAAGATGGAGAATTTAATATGCTCAACGTTTAATTCTTCCTTTATGCACTTGTTCTCTGATCCACATTTTATTTTTCCTTGAAAAACTTTTGAATTATTTTTTCCTGTTATATGCATGGCAATACTTTTAGGTCTACATTTAAGGAAAAAAACCTTAAAATAGCTGTGTTATGATAACAGTGTTCTAAAGATCTAAGGATCTTTTCAGAGGTAGAAGCCAAATTAAAAATGTGAAGAACGCAGCACAAATCTTTAAAAATTGCAAATAGCGGCTCATCAGAAGAAGAAAATAATGTTAGATTTAAAGCTTAGGAACATGTTAGAATGAGCTTGGAGAACTGTTTCAGCCCCACATTAATTTTGGTGATCTAATAGATTAATGTAATACCTTCAAGCATTTTATTCAGTATATATGGCCCATTTAAAGTGCACTGTCTTTCCCTTACAGTGATTAATAGCAGCGCATAAAAATGGGTTAAACATTATTCTTGGCCTTTTCTTTCATCTTTATTCATTAAAATAGTACTCCTTTGCACTAAGATTTACACATCCTGTCAGCATTTATAATCATAAATCTTCAAGAAAGGGGAGTAATTCTTGTATAAGTTTAAATTAAAAAAGGAAATAATTATATTGAAAGTAAATCTGAATACCCAAGCCACCTGTCTCTGAAATATACCTGAGATGGTTTCTCTTTTTTGTTAAAAGTAAGTGCAACCATCAGATTTTAGGGATAAATTCAGTATAGCAGATGATACCCAAAATATATTTATATGCTTAAAAGAGTTTCTTTTGTGTCTCGGTTCCATTTGCTTCACATTTAACCAAACTGGACCCAGAGAAGGGGAAATTAGCTTTAAAAAGGGTTCCAGAAGGGAATAACACAGGACTTTTGATCTATGTATACCAGGGTGGATCTCGGTGAGGATACCCCAAAATAAAGCTATAACGAAAGAGAGTGATTTGAAACAAACAATTGTATTGTAGACAAAACAAGACAAAACAAATAAAAATGTAAAGAACCTACACTGGGCACCTGAGAACTAATTCCCTAAGTAACCACACACACACCCGAACAAAAGGGCACACTTATAAAAGGTAGGATGGAGGAAATTGGGAAGTTTTAGGGAAGGGGCGTCTGACCTGAAATCTGGGGCTTGAAGTCTGGAGAGGTCCAGGGGCAAATGCAGCTAAGGTCCAAGAAGCAGAGCAAGGAAGAAAAAAAGGAGCCTGGAGTGCTGTTGCAGGGGTGTTCAGGTAGTGGGAGAACCTGGTGCATTTTTCGCTGACCTGGGGTGGTCTTATGGGGAAGAACATGGGAACCCACTTTCCCAGGAACATGATTGGTCCAAGATAATGTAAGAAACACAAATTGGTGTTAGTATGACATATATTGGGGGTGGGAATGTATATTGGGGGCGGGAACACTGACGTTATGAAGAAGTTCTTTCAAAAGTGATGATATAATGCATTTAACATACCGAATCCAATCACTACACAGTGCTTGCTAGCTCTGAATATTTGAGTTTTCAAATTCTACTCCAAATTTGAATCATTAGAGAGTTGTGGTCTGACAGACTCCCCCCCCCCCATGATTAGTCAGTAATGCATTATGTACAACATAAAATTTCTATCTTAAATATTTTGGAAGTTGATAAGAATAACAAGGACTTGCAGAGCAGAGCTAATTTTCTTCTCCCCTTCTTCTTTCTCTTCCCTTTACTGGACTCTTGGTCCTGGGGCTGGCCAAAGCTCCCATCACCAGCCAACTTACCTTTATATGCCTCTCTGTCTTCATCCTTCCCTCCTTCCCTCCCCCTGGCAGTCTCTACCCAGGAGAACTATGGCCCAACTGGAACCCACAGGAAGGGGGGCACCTCATTTCCCCCTATATCACCTTCGACAATTTCCTTCCCCCCTTCTCCTGGCAACCCCCATATCCTCATCTTGCCCTGATTCCTTCTCTCCTACCTATTGACCAGCCAACATACCTTTTTATCTGCCTTCCATCTTCCATTTATTTATTTCATTTCTACTCCAAAGCAGGTTACATCATTTTTCTATTCTTCATTCTTCATCCTCACAACAGCCCCGTGACATAAGTTAGCCTGGAAATATTTATCTGGCTCAGTCACCCTGGGAGCTTCCAAAGCAGAGTGTGGATTTGAACCTCAATCTCCCAGATCCTAGTCTGAAAATCTAACCAGTATACCACACTGACTTTTTTGGGAGCTTAGTGCTGAACAGTCCTGGATGAATCATGCAAGTCATTTGGTATCAAGTTGCCCAGTGGTTGCTACTGGACCTGGACCCAATGAATCTTCCCTCAATGGTCAAAACATACCTGGAAAGGGCCCTGCCCATCCCCCTGTCTTTTACTGACAGAAATCAAGGCTTCAACCGACAATACTGTTGTGGTTGCCTAGCAATTGTCATAGAAGGCTTTTGTTTCTTAAAGTTACAGGCACTGCTTCTATCATTTTGGAGGACTTTACCGCCACAGCATTTTATTTATATTTTAGATTTCACATTTTCCTGGGGCTTTTCTCAGGCCTGTAGAAAGATTTGTCTTGTCTCTCCATTGCTTCAGTCTCTGGATTTAAGTATTCACAAATTTGGCCATTTTAGGAATGAGAGATATTGATGATATTGACATTAATGGCCATACAGATGAGGAGAGGTGGTTTGCCTTTGCCTTTCTCTGCATAGCAACCCCAGAGCCAGTTTGGTGTAGTGGTTAAGAGTGCGAACTCTAATCTGGGAGAACCAGGTTTGCTTCCCCACTCCTCCACATGCAGCTGCTGGTGTGACCTTGGTTCTTTCAGAGCTGATCTCTCAAGGGCTGTTCTCAGGAAAAGCTCTCTCAGCCCCACCTACCTCATAGGGCATCTGTTGTGGGGAGGGGAAGGGAAAGGGATTGTAAACCACTCTGAGACTCCTTCAGGTAGTGAAGGGGGGTAAAAAGCCAATCTCTTCTGCTCTTCTTCCTCCTTCGGGGTCTCCCTTCCAAGGACTAACCATGACCAACCTTCTTTGCTTCCAAGCGCTGAGAAGCACAGGCTAAGCTGGGCTATTCATGGTGCTTTGATAAAGAGAAGGGAAGGCCAAATTGCTTTGGGGGGTTTGGGGAAAGGTGGTCTTTGTAACAGTCAGCCAGAGAAACCAACATCACTGTGTGGTATCTGCTGTTCATGTAACAGATCTCATGTCGGTGAAAGCCTTGAGATAATCTGGTAGCTTCTGTATAATATGATTATTTTATTTTTGCTATAGAATCTTATGGGCTATTTTATTTTGTAGTCTGTGAAGAAGCCTTGGTGAAACAGTGGTATTTAGGCTAGCAAATCCCATTGATGGACTATTGTTCTGTATTATTTGGAAATATTTTGATTCAACTACTTGGAAGCAGGTGACTACTTGAAAGCAAGAAGCATAAACGATATCTACAGAAGCATTTTAAAGCTTTCATACTACAACTAATATGACAACAGTCTACTGTCTTTAAAGAAGCACTTTATTGATGGCACAGCACTTTACTATTTCCTTTCTCTGAAGATTACAATATTGAATTACTAAATGTACATGATATTTTTAATGGTTTTCATTACAATGTGATTGGAATATATTACATGAGTCTTATTGATGATTTGTTGAGACTGCACTCTTTATTATTGTTGAGAAATACATACTCTTATTAGTATAACCATGGTTTAGTTTTGTATTGTACAACTCTATTTCCATGGTTGTCTTGTCATATTGTAATGTTCACGTAACAGAAACAAATTTTGAATTAAATCTGTTGTGCTAAGTTGTTAAGGAAAATTACAGACATCTCACCTCTCATCTAACAGGGACACCCAGCATCACTTTCCTAGCAGGACAAGGAAGGACTTTGAGGCTCTACGCAAGAACCTTGCTTTATTTAATGCCCTGGATTACATGGACAGAGCCAATGGTGTGCAATTTGAACCCACCCAGGCTCTGTGTTGATGCTATGTGAGGTGGAATGGTCCTGCTTTGACCTGCAGGCCCTGTTCCAGCCTGCCCTCCAAGGTTTTCCCAACACTGAGAGGGGCTTTTCTCTCTGTGTGTTTAACCGCTGCCACAACTGACCTTTGTAAGAATTGCCCACTGGGAAGGTCAGGACTTCTAGCTTCCCTGTCAAGTTCTGAGGCCTTGCCTCTGTGTCTCTCACTACCCAGTGGCTGGTTACCAATGGGGACAGCTTACTGTCTTGTACACAACTGGGGAATAGCCATTTGCCAACTGACCGCCCTCCCTTTCCTCCTGGCACTCCTTTCCATTTCATTTATTAGCTTCATTGACCTGAGGTCTTAAGCCAAACATGCAAACAACAAATATAAAATGCATTACATAAAATTACAAGAAATTTAGACGGAACGCCTTTACAATAAAAGCTCCTGGCACTCCTTTTAAAATAGCCTGTCCAAGATGGTGGAGATCTATGTGGCACAAAGAACCACTACCAGGATCAAAAGTTATAAAGCATTTATTAAAAAGAAAATGTTCACCAGCATACTTTTAGCACAGCACCAGTCTGAGCAAGGGATTCAAAAGAAAAGGGTAAAACACAACTCCTCTGTCCCTCCCTCTATAGAAGGCCCTATTAGATGTTAAATATAAGGCAGCCTTTTTAGCTTAGAAAGTTACAGATTTTCTGCAGGGTTTCCAATATCTCTTCCAGGCATGCAGGCTGCCTCCCACAAACTTCAATTAAGAGTTCAATCTGCCTCAATAGAATCAGCACCAAAGAGGCCTTCCTCCTTGCTTTCAGGAGTTTTATTGTTTCTCTTCCCACAGTGACCAGGTCAGGCTGGGTCAAAGAAGCTTTTCCTGAATTCTCCAGGAGAGTCTTCCTGAAGACCTTCTAGTGCTTAATACCTCCAAATCCCTGTTCCCTGGTGTGAGGGGGACTGGACCATCCCATTTTTCTAGCTAGACCTATTAGCATTTCTAAAAATGTGGCTGAGGTAAGATTGAAAAGCAATTGAACTGACTTCTCCCCTCCTTCCTGCTCTGTGCCCAGAGAGAAAAACTTTTAAAAGAGTGAAGGTTTTGTTCATATCAAACCTCAAAAAAACCTGTATTTCTTCACACTATGTCAAATACTTATGGGGAACAGGCATACATGCTTCCTTCTGTATAAAAGTAACATCTGCACACCATGCTCTAGGTTCTTAGGGCCAAAATACACATGACAATGTAATTTAACTGGAAGAGCAGCAGAAGGTGAAGGTAATTTGGACTGGATCCATGGTGTTTGAAACCCACCTCTCTCCAGTGCCACAAATGTCTTCCCTGTGATGCTATGATCCTCTAGTATGGAAAAAAGATAGATGCCCATATTGTATCTGTCTTTTCCCCTTAGTGGGGCAAGAGTTGGTTGGGAAGGGGCATTTCCAGTTGCCATGGAGGCAGAGCTTTTTTTTATCTTCCCCCCAAAAGCATGGCTCCAATCCATTTCGGGGTCCTTTCAGCCATAGGTTCCCAGCATGTACATTGGCTGTCAGCTACTAAGGCCCTGGTCACACGGCGCTGTAAATGCGCCTTGTTCCCACTTTAATTTAAACGGGAATATTTTGTTCCGGTTTTGCATGTCTACACCACCCCTCAAGAGCCATCCCTCTTACCGGCTGCTCGCTGTCCCCCTCGCCCTCGTCCCCATCCGGCGATGGCAGCAGCTACTCCTGGGTGGCCGCAGGGCTGTCCTTGCCATCGGCCCAGTCACCACCAGCCTGCCGTGTCTTGTCCCGGCGCTTCTGGGCAGCCAGGAGGTCGAGGCCCAGCAGGAAGATGCGCGGTGCAAGCCGCTCGTGCTGCTCGGGCGCCGTCTCCGCCACCTGCTTGCCACCCCCATCCAGGCTGCCGGAGCCCCCACCTCTCGTTCCTGCCTCCACCAGGATGCTGTAAGCACTGACATTATTTTTTTTAAAAAAATTGAGTTCTTAAGCGAATGCCTGCCCATGCGCTCAAACCGGAAGCTTTAAAAAAAAAAAACTTCAGAGAGTGATCAGACGGCCCTATTCGCAATCATTGCGGAATCATTGCGAAAGAGGGCTGTTCACATAGGTGAAATCGCGCGTTCAAACCGCGAGATCCAGGAAAGTACTTCATTTTCCCGGGGTCAGGAAAACCCGCGAGTATTGCGCGAGTGAGGTGCTTTGATGCGGAAGGCAGATTGGTGCGTGTAAACAGAAACTTTAAATGCGGGAGGAAACAGCGGCGAATCCCGATCAAAGGGACAGTGTGACCGCACCCCAACTCCCCATTGCAGAACTAGTGCCATGTGTCTTCTGTGCAGAATGAATATATTTAATCTCCTCCTTTCCTGCCTGTGTACATCTCCCTTTACAACTTCTTCTCCTTCTTCTTCTTCTCCTTCTTCTCCTTCTTCTCCTTCTTCTCCTTCTTCTCCTTCTTCTTGCTTGCAACTTCCAGCTGAGCAACAGTGAAATGCCTTTGGACCTGCATACCAGAAAGGCAACAGCATTTGCTTTTATTGTGAAGACTTAGTCCAATTATCTTTCTTCATAGAATTCACACAATGGAAAGCTGTTGCAAATAAGTACATTCAGGATCATCAGAATTTACTCTGAGTTCTAAATTAATTACACAGATGCCCAAAGGGAGCATCAATGCAGCAATAATAATAGAGGGTTTCAGTGATGCCATGAACCAGATCTTTTGGCTTTAAGACCTCGAAAACCTTAATCCAAACTGAACTTTGAGCCCTTTTTAATGCTTCTGCTCACTAGATATGTTCATGAATGCTGAGTAGCAATTACTGAAGAATGCAGTCTGTACAGTGTTTTCTATTTTGTTCTACTGGCTATATCATAGGCATCTTTTCAAAAAGAATTCAGTTATGACATGGGTTACTGAATGTTCTCCCACATGTCAATTTATCCTGGTAAATGGCCTCCAGGATACATTGCCTCATCTGGGATTCTATGAGCAAGACCAAAGAGACCCCATACATATTTGGGGGAGGGTAGAAATATCTGGGGAAGAATTTTCAGGGTTAAAGTATTTGATACAAGTTGGGTTAAACAATCCTCCACATGAACTCACATGTGCTGATTCTCCCATATGAATGTCTTCATTTCCATGCAGCAAACATGGAAGCTAATAGGTTCCATTCAGTGTTCCCAAGGTACTCCAGAACTAATAATTGACTCACCAACCCCCCCCCATCAGTTTCCTAAATTCAGAGGTTCCATGATTCCTTCTTGGTTTCCGCCCAGATCTCTCATCATGGAGAGCCAAACTTCCTGATGTGTTCAATTCCACAATGCTTGAATCTTTGGCTACTTAGATATTGCTATGCCAGATGATTTTGCTAATGGTAATGATAATAATACAATCTTACTGCTCCATTTTCCCAGCTCTTTATTCCTTGAAGTTACATGTTGCATAAGGGTTGTGGGCTTAGGAATATCTTGCACTTATGTATCTATCACTGTATCATACTTTTATCCCACCCTTCCTCCAAGGTCAGAATCATTCATTTGGTTCTGTCCTTGTGCAGTTTATCCTCACAACAGTCTTGTAAGATAAGAAAATCTCTGGCCAAAGGTAGTTTAGTATGCAATGATAAGCAGTTCTAATTGGAAGTAATTAAATTAAATAAGGCTTACTGCCCGGAAAGTGCTCTGAGGACGGAAGCCTTTGTGAGATTGATAGCTAAGTGGGGATTTGGCACAGTGATCACTGTGCTGTAGTGGTTAAGAGTGTTGAACTAGTATCTGGGAGACTTGGGTTCATATCCCCTCTTGGAGAGCCAGTTTGGTTTGGTGGTTCAGTGTGCGGACTCTAATCTGGGAGAACCGGGTTTGATTCCCCACTCTTCCACTTGCACCTGCTGATGTGACCTTGGATCAGTCACAAGCTCTGGCACAGCTGTTCCTGAAAGAGCACTTTGTGTCAGAGCTCTCCCAGCCCCGCCCACCTCACAGGGTGTCTGTTGTGGGGAGGGGAAGGGAAAGGAGTTTGTAAGCCGCTCTGAGACTCCAAGTGAAGGGCAGGGTATAAATCCAATTTCCTCCTCCTCCTCCTCCTCCTCCTCCTCCTCTTCTTGTACCATGGAAGCTCGGTGGGTGGCCTTATTTATTTTTATTTATTTATTTAATTTTTGACTTCTATACCGCTCTGACCCTGAAGGGTCTCTGAGCGGTTTACACAACTGTTTATACCTAACTAGGGCCACATTATTTGTATGGGGGTGATAACCTACCAGCACCCCGGCCGCGGGCTCAGTTGTTGTTCAGTTCCTTAGGACAGTCACACTCTCTCAGGTGAACCTACTTCACAGGATCGTTGTGAGGATAAAATGGAGGCGAGGAGAATGATATAAGTTGCTTTGGATCCCCATTGGGGGGAAGGTGGGGTATAAATTAATAAAATAAAATAAATCACTGTCCCATAATGGTTCTCAAAATTTCAGTTCAAAAATAATGCTAGTACCTGAAGCTGTAAGAGAAAAATGTGCTCACAGTCATTAATGTATGTCTTGGTTTATTATTTCGGCAACAGTTCTTATACGTAAAACCCCGCATTTCTATTCCACTAGCCTAGTTCACAATATCATAATAAAATGTAACACTGAATTACCGTAATTCATTAGTCACTTCCTTTTTTTCTTTTGTGGATAACATTGGCTAGATGAGGGTCAAAGGAATTATAGATAATCCTCTTGTCCCTAGGCACTAGAGAGAGGCTGATTCCAATTGTAAATTTGAAGTGTTCATGTGCGACAACTTTATTTCCATGATCCTAAACTGAGCCCACGGCTCTTCAGCCTGAACGTGTAAAATAATTGAACAGCAAGGTACTAACAAGACTTACACCTTAAAATGTTGTAAGTTTCCCATTTCCTTTGACTACATTTGTTATGTCTGAGTGATAATGAAGCTGGTAATTATGACAAGCTTCTTTATATTCACATTCGGCCAGATTGCCTTGGCTGCTGAGGAAGTCGCTTCATAAGAACATAAGAGCCCTGCTGGATCAAACCAATAGTCTATCTAGTCCAGCATCCTGTCTCACACAGTGGCCAACCAATTCCTCTGGACAGTCAACAAAAGCACATAGAGGTTGAGGCCTTCCCCTGGTGTTGCCTCCTCCTGGCTCTAGGATTCAGAAGATTAGTGCCTCTGAATGTGGAGGCTCCCTTAAGTCACCATGTCTAGTGGCCAGTGATGTTTCCAGTTTAAAGGTGGGAGTTTGCAAGGAATTTTAAAGGATGTTGGATCAAACTGTATTTCCAAAGCAAATTTATTCTTCCCAGGACATTCTTCACATTCTTTGGGGGCGATATTTTTTGCATTGTGTGTGTGTGTGTGTGTGCGCGCACATGTATATGTGTCTGTGTGCCCATGCCTGGAAGTGTCAGTGTGCCCATGCCTCTGTCAACCCCTATTGGGGCATGGAGGATGTTTAGAGAAGTGGCTTGATAGCCTGTCTCTGCCTCCCAGTCCTGGTATTCATCCAAATACTTGCCAGAGTCAGCCCTGCTTCGCTTCCTAGATCTGACCAGATCAGGCTTGACTGGGCTACCCAGTTCAGGGCAGCATTCTTCACATTCTGAACAAGGCAATTGATAATTAAGACATTTCAGTGAGGGAATGTTCTCCTTATGCACATAATATGGCTTCCTTGCCTTTTGTGTTTGTTGATCTTTTACACATATAAAAAAAAGAAAAGCAACTGCCTAGTTCACTGGGAATTGGCATCCACTGGTAGAATAGCCTCAGCTATCTTCTGAGGGCTGTAACCCAGGATTACAAGGCTAGTTGTGTGGTTGGCTGAGGAGATATGTGAATCATTTATTAATGTGGCTGCTCTTTTTTGTACATTCTCCAGAATCATTGTATATATTTCAGAGGATAAAATTAAGTATGTATTTTTGTTGCAGCACCTGGCTAAAGCACTGCAGGCTGTAAGTGCTGATTGGCCAGAGTGAAGCAATGTCTTCATCCTCCTACATATCCTTGAGCCTGAGCATCCTCATAGCATTTATTAAAATGAAATTCTTATGGGCTTGGCCTTTGATCACTGTGGATCAGTCCATCATACATAGCAAAAGGAATCATAATTTGTCTTTATGACTCTGGAAATTCCCCTAGTGGGCTTTAAGTGTCAGGAGATGGCTTTGTTCAAACACCCATCAGAACTTGGAAAAGGTGAAAAAGAAACTGTAGTTTTACGTGCTGGTGGAGTCAGAAACAGCAGCAGACAGACTGCTGTGAGTTGGCCTCAGGAATCAAACGTGGAGTTACAGATCTCCTGCCCTGATCTTGTACATTTGTAAATAAAGCAAATACTAAAAAAAAACAAAAAAAACCATAAAACTCTCCAATGACGCCTCTGCCAGAGTGAACCAACCTGGATGAGCAAAACACCCTGAAACTTCTCACTGCTTAGAGAAGTGGAGTGGGTGTAACTATATGATGCAATTTGAATGGGGCTGTGCCTCGGTGGCAGAGCTTCTGCTTTACATGCAGAAGGTCCCAGATGCAGTCCACAGCATCTCCAGTTAAAACGGTACATGAAAGACTTATATGAGACTCTGAAGAACCACCACCAGCCAGAGAAAACAATACTTGCTCTGATTCAGTATAAGGCAGCTTCATGTG
This sequence comes from Gekko japonicus, assembly GCF_001447785.1. NCBI lineage: Eukaryota > Metazoa > Chordata > Lepidosauria > Squamata > Gekkonidae > Gekko > Gekko japonicus. The sequence goes on from NW_015175367.1 coordinate 152,058, forward strand.
TATGTTTATGTTTGATATCACACCCCTTCCTTCAAGATACTTAAAATCACCCCCTCCATAAAGATGCCCCTGCAATCTTTTGTTTATTTTTCTTTTGATCAATTTTTTCAGATATTCAGTTCCCAAAATAAAACCTGTCTCTTGTCGTTGTCCCTGTACCTCACACGCACGCGCACACACACTGAAATATAAGATGCATTGAGTGATCAGCTCATAGTTTATTAAGTGATTCAGCAGTGAGAATGAAAAGTACGGGGTTCGCCGCATGGAAGACTCGGACGACGACATGCTGTTGCACATGTTTATTGTACTTCACATAGACAAAGACTAACTCTAACGGCCAACCGGGCCAACTATATACATATCCACCAGCCACCACCCCCACTCCCATTGGAGGGTTTAAATGTCCCGCCAAGGTGGCTATTGGTTGGGGCTGGGGAATCCAGGATCCGAAGCTTCCTTTGTCTTCGGATCCTAGCTCTGGCCTGTCCGTGGACCCCTGGAGGTGGTCCATGTACATAACAGAGAACAAAGACAAAGACCCCTGGCCGAAGCCAGGCTTTATGCCCAAAGAAAGCCAAACTCAAAACACACCGCACTCCCCGTGATAGGATATTTACACAGGGTTACCTTTCCAGGTAACCCTATTGGGCTATGTTAGGATCCCAGCATTCCTACTGGTGTGCTCCAAGGATCCTAGCCTGCTTTTGTTATGGATCTCAAGCTCAATACATTATATACACAAACATATTCAATGGGATTCCCAGTATTACAGGCATCTGTGTCATGTAACATCAAGGGAAAGATGAATAGACATGCATCTCTACAATATTGCTTAATATTTTAAATAGCAGCCTGAAAAAAATGACGTATTGGGGTTGATTGATGAGTAAGTTCCCCCTCAAGTCCTCAGTGAGGAAGAAACCATCAAAGGCATTCCTTTTCTCAAATGGCAGATATTTGAAAACATTGGCAAATAAATATTAATAGCTTTTGTTGTTCGAAGAGTTGTTTATTTCATCTTTGAAGGTGCACATGCTTTTATTTTGCATTTAATATAGGCACACATTCTTACATCGGGAAGCAGAGTACCTGCAAGATAGATGGAAGAAGGTAGGCAACCAGAAAGGCATAGGTGGTGGCTGAAATATTTGTTTGTGAGCATGGAAGGAATTGTTTAGATCAGGGTCCCCAGTATGGTGCACTTGGGCACCAAGGTGCCCACCAACACCTTTCCCAGTGCCCTCCAAGTATTTTTTTTTAGAAAGTGTGTGAGCCAGAGGGGCTTTTGCCCAGCAGGGTTTCTGACTGGCCATTAGAGATCTGATTGGGTCTGCAGATCAAAAAGAAAACAAACATTGCTTTGACAGCAGCTACCACCACAGCACAAGGATCATCACTGTGTGATTAAAGGTAAGCTGTGCACATGCAAGAAATTATTTTTAAACAATATGTTCATTTTAAAAGGCATCCTGTTAAACAGAGCTTCTGCCTGAAATGGTGAAGAGTTACTATTAGAGATATTAGAGTTACACATCACCTTCACTCCCTGACATTTTGTGGTTGGCTGCACCTCCTGCAAGAGCCATTTTTGGTTGCCTCTGCCTCCTGTGGCAGCCATTTTGGACTGCACCTGTCACCCTATGTAAGAATTCTGAAGGTGCCCACAGGCTTGAAAAGATTGGTGTTCAGATAAATGGTTCAGAGTATAAGGCTGCATGGGGACAAACAAACTATTTACATTAGGGTTGCCAAATGTGAATCGGCCGGGAGCGGGGGGCTCCCAGCCGGCGTCTGTCGCATGCGCGCGCACACTGCGCGTGTGTCACCCGGAACTCTTTGTTTTCCCCTCAAATGGCGTGGCCCCGCCCCCAGTGTGCAACATCACTTCCGGATGACGCGCACGCGGGGGTGGGGTTTCCCCCAGGCCCCGATTCCCCAGGAGCGGGAATCGGGGCTTGAAAGCGGGGGGAAATCCGCCCCCCGGGGGCATTTGGCAGCCCTAATTTACATAGTTTTGCTTTTCATCTAGTAAATAACCATGAAATTCAGAACCTTGCTGAGGTCTATTCAGTGGGGCTTACTCCAAGGAAAGTATTCTTAAGATTCCATTTTGTGAAAGGGAATTTGTTTCTTAATCTATTTATGTTTACTTAACTATAAACAATGGGTGTATGATATGAATACAGGGAAACTTAGAGACACATGCACTTTTAAAGATATGTAAACAACTCAACATGCAGCAGGGAGAAATATTTGAGTTAGGGATACATGAACTTGTTATATTTTTGTTCCTTGATTAGTTTGTTTTGTTTTTTAATGCTTCAGGAGCTCAGATTGTTCTCTTCTTAATAATGTCAAACATACCCCAAGTGTGGCTACTCGCCGTGATGATGTGTAGGTACAAAAGTAGGAAATGAACTTTGAACACATCTTTGTTTTAATTTATGCCTTTCGTGGCCCTGTCTTTGGAACATACGTGACTTTGCCAGGAATCCTATAACTTCTGACCATGCTATCAACCTGTGATAATAATTGCCACCAAATGTATTGATGTAAAAGCATTGGTGGCTGTGGTGGCTCAAGTGGTTAAGACGCTGAACTGCAGGCTGTGGAAGGTCGGTAGTTCAGCAGTTCCAGACCCGGGTGCCGCATGACGGAGTGAGCTCCTGTCTCTAGTTCCAGCTCCTGCCAACCTAGCAGTTCGAAAGCAAGAAATTGCAAGTAGATAAATAGGTACCACTTCAGTGGGAAGGTAACAGCGTTCCGTGCGCCTTAGTGTTTAGTCATGCCGGCCACATGACCACGGAAATGTCTTCAGACAGCGCTGGCTCTTCGCCTTTGAAACGGAGATGAGCACCGCAACCCTAGAGTCGGATTCGACTGGCTTGCGAGCAAGGGAACCTTTACCTTTACCTTAAAAGCAGCACTGAAACTTAAAATACAGCTCACTTTACATTGCAAATGTATAATCAGTGGAAGAGTATGATGGATGAAATCAAGTCAGAAAAAAATGTGCATTGAAAGATGGGCAAATCTGATTTTGGAGCACATTGCCACCAGGGATAGTAGTGAAGGCATTTGGGGCCAGGCACTAGACTCTTCTAGGTAGAACTTTTCAGGGATTGGGGGTCAGGTAATAAAAGACATTCACAACATAGGCATGTAGGCGGTTTCTGTACATAGCTTAGAATTTTGAAGAAATAAGACAAGATGTTCTGTGGCCAACATGTAGGGATTTAACATATTTTATAGTTCCTTATTTTTCCTCCAGTATCCATTGGTTCCAGGTACCCATGCATAATTGTCATTGCTTTCCTTTATGTCTCTTGTAGCAAACTGCTTGGAAAAGGGAGGTGTGAACATTCATTAGTTAGCACTGGTTACCAGTTCGTATCACTAGTCCACTTACTTTACATTACATAGAACATGGTTTTTTAAAAATAAAAACTTTAGAGACAAGAACCATAGAACTATAGAATGTCCCTTTTACCCACATGGTCACAGAGGTGGAAGGGGGAAATGAATTTGTGTACCAAACAAAGTATAAGCAATCACTTCTAGAAACATTTTGTCTTTCTGATCATTTCAGAAGGGTTTCTTTATCAATTATATATTATCAGATCTGTGTGCTATTTCATGCTCTGAAAGCCTTTGACAGATCTTGCAGCTGCAATAAATAACAATCAGAACATGCAGCTAAATATATCCACCTTCAATTCACACTGTTTAGATAAGAGCATGTTCCTTGCATACTAATACTGCATTATTAGAGGGTGAACATAACAAACCTCAACTTCTCCCTTTATTGTCAGATTTCAGAAATAAATATGGACGACCATTTCATTTTTAAAAGACATTGAGTGATCTGTCCCTTTTCCAGCCAATACCTGACATTATTGATTATTTAACAACATTTTCATTGGTATACAAGTGCTACGTTCAGATTTTATTTATTCTTTGAATTGACCCTCAATATTGAACAGCTGGTGTGTTTTGTTTATTTTTAAATATACCACTTAAAGGGAACACTATACAGTACTTTCTATGAATAAAATGAAATTTTCTTTTTTGTTCATTTTTTCATCTCATTAAGAGTGAATTAAGAGTAACTATACCAAAATGTTTCTTAATTTGTTTGCTTATATTTGATGATAATTTGCTGTTTATGACTCTGGTTGCAAAAACAGTAAAGACAACAACAACAACAACAACAACAACAACAATAATAATTGATTATAATGACAGGGTATATCGTGACATCAAGCGTTTGTGGAGTTTTACACAGTACAAGCAATGCCTCAAGCAATGCCATCCTTGCACAAAGCTTATGTTCATATCTGTCTTTTTAATGAATTCCAGAGGAGTAATTGTGTCAATTTATTGTAGGAAAGCCAATAATGAGTCCTGTTTCTCCTTTAGATTAACAAAGATATCATGGCATAATTTATTGTGGACTCTAGTCTACAGCCCACAGATATATGAGTTATTTTAAGTTAGTCTCACCATTTGGTATTGCAGTGCTTTTTCAGGTAGGTAGCTGTGCTACTCATCAGAAGACTTGAGTCCGGTAGCACTTTAAAGACCAACAAGATTTCCAGGGTATAAGCTTTTGAGAGTCAAAGCTGCCTTTGTCAGTGGTTTGACTGGAAATCTTGTCAGTGTCAGTGCTTTTTCAGTGTTTAAAGGGCTTTACAATCTTTATCTTATTCATACTGACAAGTCCTTGAGGAAGGTTAAATGGGATAAGATCATGGATCTCAAACTGTGGGCTGGGGCCCGGAAGCGGGTTGCAACTCCATTGCAGGTAGGTCACAAAGCCAGGCAGGTGAAAGAAGAATAGAGTGAGCTGGGAGAGGAAGTGCTGGGACCTTTGATATTGCATTTGAGTTTGCCTCTGCATAAGGTATGAAAAGGTAAAACACAGTTTGTTGCTCATAATGTTCTACATTTATAAATTTAAACATGAAAAATAGAATAGGAACTGGTTCAGTGATGGATGTGATGTTGGAGATGGGGAAAGTAAATTGCAGTTACTTTCCAAATGTACCCTAAAAGATAGAAGCCAGATAAATGATAGATGATAGATGGTAGATGATAGATGGTAGATAGATAGATAGATAGATAGATAGATAGATAAAGAGAGGGGGGGGGCAGGCTGGCTGGCTGGCTGGCTGGCTGGCTGGCTGGCATTTATTATGGTCAAAGACCAGCAAAACAGACATATGTTAACAAATTAATTCCAAGAAGATCCAGGGGTTGATTCGGGGGGATTGCAGGGGATCACCATTCCCCCGGGTAAGGTGGGGGGCAGGACACATGACGAAGCCCCGCCCCTGCTTCCGGTCGGTGTAAAATGGTGATTTGACGCACCCTGTAAGTGCTCAGGGTGGACGGGTGTTCCTTACAGCAGTTTGGACTGTATTTTGGTCCAACGCGGCTTCCCCCAGGCAGGGGGAATGACTGGCAGGCATCAAGACCCAAGAGAGAGTTGAGATTGGTGTGATCAAGTCTCAGAGGAGGCTTGTATTACACTTTGATCCCCTCTCCCGAAGCGGGCGAGCGCATTCAGGGGGTGTGGCCTTATGACACACTTCCGGTGATGTCAGGGGGTGGGGCATATGCTAATGAGTTATGCTAATGAGTTCCCCTAGCTATTTTTCTACGAAGCGACCCCTGAGAAAATCTATATAAAAGGTACAGTAAAAACATGTATAAAGTATTTACAATAAAATTCACTATGTCAGAATTGTGGCTCAGTAGGCTCTGGCAGCAGAACAGATTCTTGCAACTGTATCTGAAATTCCAGTCTCAAGGCTAGCTAGCAGAAAGGAGGTATACCATTCTTCTGATCTTCCTGGAATCCTTTGAAGGATAGGATGGATAAATATACGTCTGAGGTCATCATACAAGCAATACATGACCAACTGTTTCAATTTCTTCAGAGGCACAAGGACATAGACACTTATGGAGTGATATACCATATGGTATCTCCCATCTAGGAATGCAGATGGCAAAACATTAAAACAAGCCAAAGGGAAAGCTATCCCATGCTTGGGAATCAGTAAACTAGCTAAGTAATTTTACAACACCAATTTCTTGTGCCTAAGATTTTGGTATTTTACAGTAGAATATAGATAGTGTTGAAGTTTGATGTCCCAGATACATTACTGATTTGGCTTTTAAATACCCTAAGGTTATTAAACTGCTAGGAGAGTATCCAGCGGATTGTAATTTCTCTAAAAGGGACCTTTTCCGTTTTGATTGATAGGTGACTGTTAGTGTTAAAGGTGCAAGATCCACAGGGTATAAAATAAGCTTTATCCAGTAATTAATCCTATGTATCCATGTCCGGGCTTCCAGAGAAAGTAAGATAACTTCTAAATGCAAAACTAAATTGGGAACAGGGCAGGGAACTGCAAATATGGCTCTCAGAAATTTAGTGTGCATGATTTCAAGAGGCCTATACGTAGTATATGTGCATATCTGAGAGCTCTTTAGCAACTGTGTGGTAACCTTTGCCACAAAAACACACAAGGCTGAAAGCCCTGTACTTACATTACCAGTAAATGCACATACATCCTGCATGTATATCTGTTAGAAAGAAACAATCTTCACACATTCAGTTTTTTAAAAATTCCAGGACTCTGGGAGCCACATTTCTTCTACACCATAGAGCTCATGATGCAAAGCATCTGTCTTCCTTGCCTGTCTAGTAACACTATTGCTGGCTAGGGATGAGCACAAACCGGCTGACAAGCTAAAGTTCATTACAAATTTCGGCTGATTCGTGGTTTATGGAGCAATGTTTGCAAACTGAAGAGTTGCCATGAACTTCCATGAATTTTGATGCAGTTTGTGTTGGTTCATGATGGTTCGTGAAGAGCAGATTCTCCAAGAAGAATCTTTCAAAAAATAACCATATTAACATGAGCAAAACAGTTTTGTTTTGTTTTTAAACAAATGCAGTGTATTCAGCTATCTGTGTCTGTTAAGAAAACCTGTTAAAATTCAAGAGATTTGGGGGGTACACTAGTTTTTGACAGATTGTATTCATGAAAAAAAAATTAAATGTGTATATTGATGATTCTGGCAATATAGAATTATATTATTTGCAATCTCTGAGTTGTAATTTGCTTCCACTAATTTCTTATGTAGAACATAAGGTAGAAAAACACAGAAAATGTAGGAATGGATTCATAAAGGGAAGGAGTTTTGGCTGTTTTGTCTGTGTGGTAGAGCATTTGCTTTGCATGCAGAAGGTCTCAGGTTTAATCCCTATCAAGTCCAGTTAAAAGTACTAAATAGTGATGAGGTAAAGGAAGACCTTTACCAGAGACTCTAGAGAGCTCCTGGCAGTAGCTCTCTAGGGGCTCTGGCAGAGGTCTGGATATGCCATTGGTCTGATTCAGTATAAGGCAGGTTCATATGTTCAGAGTTGTTATGTGAGTGGAAGGGACTTCTGATCACCCATTTTCTACTAGTTCTGCCCCCCATTTTGAATCTCCCATTTCCAACAATCCTAAAGACCTCAGAAATGGCTTTGGGAGAACACAAAAGACTGCAGCTGGAAGAGGTATGCTGGTGAGTCCCATTTCATAAACTACATTCCACTTGAGATTCTTAAGATATAGCCTACAGAATACAATTCCCTTTTCTTAGGTGTTATGAGTTAGTTAACCCCAACTATCTATTGCATGAATAGTAATGAACTGCTAAAAAGACTTTTTTCTTTGTCTTTATTCCCAGTACAATGAAGTAGCACTGAATTTTCCTGCTTATATTCCCCTCAGGGATGCTTTATAAAACACAATTTATGTAATACATGGGTTGAAAATCAAAACGTTATTACGTGACTATGTTGTAACGTGGGATACAACAAGGCAATTATCTTTCACATCTTAAAAAGGGGAAAACATAGCTATGAAAATAGTATTGTCAAATAATCTTGTAGGTGTGCTCCTCTTTTATCTTTTTTCTTTAAGAGTTACACTAGTACCTCTATTATACTTGACAGGTAGAACCAAGGAGTGTTCAGCATGTAAATAATATTGTATTATTTTACCAATTCTTTCGTAGTTTTCATCTGCTCCAACTGGAGGTTGTAAAGAATCTCTGAAATCTAATTAATAGCTATTTTCTGCAATCCAAATATCATAGCAGTATGATATTTGTGAAGGTATTGTATTAAGTCTAACCATTTTGGCAGTGTTCCCAAAGCACAACCAAGATTCAAAGATCACCTTCCATTTCTGGTTGCTGTACACAGCTCATGGGAGATTGGTTTTTCTTCTCATGCATTATCATCACACTATTTGCTGTGCTCTACATAACTACTATATATCCCAGAGAGGAGTGAAGGATGAATCGTGGGGATTCCATAGTGAGTTGCCTGTCATCTACATAAAATAAATACGACAGAATGTGGCCTTTCACATGCCAGGACAAATTACTTCACAGTAAATTTGCCAGATTTCCCAAAGGAGAGTGAGGAACTAATAGTCATTTACGCAGGAACAAACAGTGACAGTGAAGGATGAGATGAGATGTGCTGGACTCTGGGGTTATTGCAACAACACAAGATGAAAATATGAATGAGTCTAGTGTAAACCTAAGGATCTTTAGAAGCATTAACAAGGAAAATAAATGAATTGTACTTACCAAGCAATATTTATACCTTGCAAAATATACAATATTTTAGAATTTCGGATCAAAAGTGGTCCCTAAACCAAGTAGACAAGGAGCACTGAATAGATGTATATATCAAATAATACTGCTTTAGAGGGGAGGGGTGTATGGGAGCTAATGGATATTGCTAATTTGGCTATTTGTTTTATATTGCTGCTTTGATTTTGTCAGATCGTCATAGCTAGGGGTGTGCAAAAAAACATTTGGCTGATTTGGATTCGCCAGAATCAGGCAGAATCAATTTCTGCCAGTAGTAAGACTCCCACATGTCAGTTTCGTCAGTTCAAGCCAATTTGGGAGTCTTTCAGCCAGCCAAATGTCAATTTCAGCCCCATTGTATCCTATGGGCTATTGAAGTCAATAGCTAAAACATAGGCTATATTCTGGAGGGGAGGGGGTTTGAGGGAGAGGCTCCAAACTTGCAGGATAGCTGCTGGAGCCTCTCCCCAAGATATCCACCTGGTTCCAAGAACATTTGACCAGGGGGTCCAATTATACAGGCCCCCAAACAGGTTGCCCCCATCCCCTCCATTGTTCTCTATGGTGGGGAAAATAGTTACTTTTTCCCACGGTGTTGTTATTGGCGGGGGAGAGAGGGGGTTTGAGGGAGAGGCTCCAAATTTTCAGGGTAGCTTCGGGAGCCTCTCCCCACATAATCTCCCATGTCCCAAAGCAATTGGACTAGCAGGCCCAATTCTATGGGCACCCAAACAGGTTACCCCATTACCTCCATTGTTTCCAATGGGGAAACCCAGCCAGAAGCACTTAAGGCAGGCAAGCAGGCAGCACCCAGCAGTCAGACTCTCCCAGAGAATCTCAGGGAAAGTGAACTGTCTTGGGAGGTGCTTGCTTGCCATGAGAACAAGTGGCACACTCCAGAACAAGTGGCACTGTGGCAATGCAAGCATGCCACAGTGCCACACAGAAACCCCAAAAGACCAACAGAAACATTTATACAGGCCCTTCCTTGTGTAAATTGATGGTACAACCAGAAGCCCAGGGATGTAACTGATACATCCCTGGTTTTCTGGGCCTGTATAAATGTTTCTGTTGGTCTTTTGGGGTTTCTGTGTGGCACTGTGGCATGCTTGCATTGCCACAGTGCCACTTGTTCAGGAGTGTGCCACTTGTTCTCATGGCAAGCAAGCACCTCCCAAGACAGTTCACTTTCCCTGAGATTCTCTGGGAGATTCTGACTGCTGGGTGCTGCCTGCTTGCCTGCCTTAAGTGCTGCTGGCTGGGTTTCCCCATTAGCATAACTAATTTACATATGTCACACCCCCTGACATCACCGGAAATGTGTCAGAAGGCTAGATACGTACATTGTATTGGCTCATCCCTACTCTTATGTAGGAATGCTTGAACAGCTGCTGGTTTGGTTGACATCCTGTTCACCAATTGCAAACAAGGAGCTGATAGGTTTGTCTGTTCACAGCTGTTTACTAGCGGGTTGCTTTGTTGTATTCCTTTCCAACCATGCCATACAATGCAAATGATTTTTCATGCATGCACATCCTCACAGCCTGAGTTCTACCCCCACCCCTCCCCTCCCCTCCCTGCCATCCCATCCTTACTGTGCAACTGCTCTGCTCAGCAGGCAACTCTTAGTATTTAAACAGACAATTAAAATCAGTCACAAATCGTCATTAAAAATCAGTTATAAATAAACGCTGTGTTTTAATAAAATACCTACCCCTGGGTATTCATCTGAGTAGTCCCTAGTAATGCTAATGGCTGCCAATCAATTTGAATTGGCCAATCTTTGTATGTGTGCAGTTTTGCAAAAACCTGATATAGACCTGTTCAGAAGGTATTTGCAGCTGTTGGACAGAAACCAAACAGGCTGAGTGATAATCTTACATCTGATCAACATCTATATTCTTGATAAAATTGACTGCCAGAAATGTCCATGGTAAAAAAATTAGCAATCCTATGCTGATCTTCAACTCCATTGCTAGAGTTATCCCTTGAGATAAGAACATAAGAACATAAGGGAAGTCCATGTTGGATCAGGCCAATGGCCCATCCAGTCCAACACTCTGTCACCCAGTGGCCAAAAATACCAGGTGCCATCAGAAGGTCCTCCCATTGTTGCCCCCCCAGCACCAAGAATACAGAGCATCACTTGCCCCAGAGTTCCTATCTACACCTTGTGGCTGGTTGGCTGGCAGCCTCTCTCCGCCTGATAAGTCTGCACCCAGGGTTTTTGACACACTAGGTGAAGCTACCTTCTCCCCCACCCCCCCGTGTGCCCACCAATTTTCTACATAAGTCCAGGCCGGGTGGATCAGAGTCTGGGAGAGATTTCCTTAGCAGGGACTAGGAGATGGATACGCACTTGGTGCCGGAGATGAGGGCGGGAGGTGATCTTGAGGGGGGGGGTGCTGCGCCTTACCTCTCCCTTCTTTGCTTCTCCCCAGGTAGGTTGGGCTAGGCACATGCCACCAAGGCAGCCTGCTGCCTCTGCCCATCGACCATGCAGCGTGCGTACACACACAGCACGCACACACAGAGTAAATAAGTAAATAACCCACAAGAATGGAGGCAGACGATCTGGTAAAAGAATCGGTGCACACTCATTATTATGATTTTTTGCCTCCAGATCTGTGCCTGGAAGTCAGACCCCACCCCCATGGTCAGGATCTCCAGCAAAAGGTGCCCTGGCTTGCAAGCTGAAAGTTCCCGGGAGTGGGGGGGTATCCTTGGAGGCATGCAAAGCCCCGAGGCGGCTGCTGCTGCTGCGTTCTGGAGGAGAGACACCCTGGGAACAATGCAATGCAGTTGTGGCTCTGGCACGGCTCGCCTCGTTCTCCTCTGACTGGCTGACGGGAGGACGGGCACCTGGGCCTGCCTGCAGCTGCTGATCCACCATGCCAGGAGGAGGAGAGAGCCCCCTTTGCCTCGGAGGGAGCCGAGCGGGGCCAATGCCAATGCCGCCATCTCCCTCTCTCCCTTCCCCTTCTGCTCCTGGGGAATCAGGCACGCTGGGCGGCCAGGCCTCCGGGCTTTCCCCGGAACTGGGCCAAGGTGGGCCGCTGGGCTCTTCCCATCCCCCGCCTCTACCCAGAGGTTGCCTCAGCTGCCTGCCCATGCACGCACGCTGCGGAGAGAGGAGGCAGCATGGTGGGGGAGCTCCAGGAAGGCAGGCAAGAGGTAGGAGCTTGGGGAGGAGAGCAAGCCAGCAGCGGCGGCCTGCCAGGATCAGGTGCAATTAAGTCCCCCAAAGTCAACAGAAGCAGGCTGTCAAGGTGGTGGGAGGTGCAGCAGCAGCATTTCCAACCGGGGCTTGCTAGAAGGGGGGTGGCGGGTGCCAGTTGGAGAGCCACAGGTGGGGGCTTCTCTCAGAGTGGCCCCCAGTGGCACCTCCATGTGTCGTCATCACCTCTGGGTCCACAACATTCCTCTCACACAAACACGCCGGGGCGGGAGAGCCCCAGCACACCTCACGGTCTGCAGCAGAAGACACAAGGGAGGCCTCTGGAGGCACCCCCTTCCCCAGTCTTCGCCTCTCACCCAGCCTAGGCATGACAACTCTCCCCCACAGCCAGAAAGTTCAATAAAGTTGGGGGCAGCCAGCCAGCCAAAGCCCTCCTCCTGCGGAGACTGTGGCCATGGCGCCCAGTGGCCTCTCTGCTTCAAGGCGTGGGCAGCCCAAAGACCCCCAGGGTAGAAAATCCTGCCTGGGCCAGGAGGTCGGCCGGCTCAGGCACCTGGAGCCGGTTTGGTGCTACCAGGTTGCAGGAGGCAACCGGAAGCAAGGTGGCAAGGAGGGAAGGGAAGGCAGGAGTGTTGGGGCATGTACCAGGTTTGCTGAACAGAGCTGGTTCGGCCTAGGGCTTCTCCGAGCATAGCACACTCCACTGGATCGTGCCCTCATTGCTTTCCAGGAGCCTCTCGCTGAAGCCGCCCAGCGTCACGCTGGGAAGGAGCGGCTCGCCGAGGCAGTGGTGACGTACCACTGTGGTTGGTGGTGCCTGCCTGGGTGGGGACCTGAGGAACTCGGCCACCTCACACCATTGCCAGGAGAAGCAGCTCCGGCTAAGCAGCACGCGGACCACCATCCGACACACAGCATTGCCCAGTTAAAGTTTAAACGCCTTCTCACCATTTAAAGTTTAAACCCCTTCTCTCTGGAGTTGCGTCACAGCAGCGTCATGATCTTTCCATTGTATTCTATGGGGCCATAGAATACAATGGGAGATCGTGCGGCTGTGGCCGCGCAACTCCAGAGAAAACTTCCCTTGCCAGCCCGCTGGGGGCGGGGCTTGTCACCACCACCATTTCCCCTGCTCCTGGGCTGCCAGAGCAGTGCTCCGGCCCACTCCGGCCCCAAATGACTCCTGCTTATTACCCAGAAAGGCATTCTTAGGAGTGCAAACTTTATTTTTAAAAAATACCGAGAGCACGATAGTTGATAGATAGATGGTAGATGATAGATGATAGATAGATAGATGATTAGATAGATAGATAGATAGATAGATAGATAGATAGATAGATAGATAGA